>NC_134879.1:35580460-35605460 GCF_041734735.1 Babylonia areolata
AGTATAAGCGCCATAGTGCTACAAACTTCCGGCTTGTCTGTGGGTTTTGTGATTTTCCCCCAGAGTCAAAAATAAAAGAATGAGTCAAAAATAAAAGAATATATACGCGTTATTTGGCAAGGAGGTACTATTCTGAGATTTGAATTTATCTGTTATGTTTTGTCGTTCATGCTTTCGGACGTAAGTCTGCGGTGTTTTATAATTTTGTTTAAATTCTTTCGAAACACCTATATAACGTGAATGTACACACAATCAATGCACTTGTTGCGTTGATTTGGGTCACTTTCACAAGAGCTTCACTTCAAAGACTTGATTAAGCTGTTAATTGAAGATACGGTTTTACTGGACTGGATTCATTGATTGATTGAGGGATCTTCTGATCCAAATAATGCAGATGTGATTCTGTTGTTGCTGTTATTTGAATAATGGTTTTACTGGATTGGACCCCTTCAGGGATCATCTGATCAAAATAATGCAGAGGTGATTTTGTTGTCGTTATCATCATCATGATTATTGTCACCATTATTAAAATGAATTGTACATTTCTGATTGAGATTTCCAAGGAAACCACAACGAGAAACAGTGCTGTTTGTGATCCTCATTTATTGTCTAGCTGATGAACACACACACACACATACACACACACACACACATTTTTTTTAATCGTATGATTTGCATAGTTAAGAGTACTATAGATCTGATAAAAAGAGTGCTCAACAGTATAAAAAAAGGGGGGGGGGGGGGGGGGAAAGGAGTTAATTCTTCATGATATGATGAACAGAGATTCTTTCAGGCAAACCAAGGACATTTTGTGTAAAGTAAAGAAAGGCCATGGTGAAAAGCCTGTGAGTGTTACTGTCTTCAAGGTTGAGTTAATGTCATCTTCTTGAATACCAGACTTTTTTTTTCTTTCTTTTTTTTTTGTTGTTGTTGCTTAAATCATCTATTTGCATTTTGCCTTTGGTTTTATTATAATATAGTCAGTATTTATTTATTTATATATTGTTTGATTCAAATTTATTCAGTTATTCATCTAAACAGTCAGACTTTGATTCATGCATTTTCTTTCATGTCTTGACATGTGTCAATTTTTAACTTTCATGTTGCGTGGACTGGATTTATTTTCTCCAGAGCTTCTGATGATGAGACCCTTGCTGCATCAGACTGAGAGAGGATAGACCCTCTGCTATGCCTGACACACAGCACACACAACGCTTCAAATCAGTCAGCTTACTTGGGACTCAAGGCCAAGAATGTGAAACAAGTGTACTTTGATTCAAGTCTGGATACTGAACTGCAGTGTTTGATGTAATACCATTACATTGTGTAGTGTTGGTAGTATATATATATATGTGATCTTCAAACTTGTTCTGTTGAATTTTGAAATTCAGTGTCATCAGGCATGGTGCGGATTGCTGTGATTGGCTGTGGCTCAATGGGTGTGAGGATAGCAGGTAAGAAAAAAAAAGGTTCCACAGTCATGTTTGATTTGTTGCTTTGAGTTTGAGAGTGTTTTGTTGACATAACTGCTGCTAAGATGTTCACTTTGGGGATTCTGATTGATGTTTGTTTCTTGTTGTTGATACTGATATGTTAGGTTTCAAGAAGCTCTCCAAAGTATTAGAATTGAACCAGCCGCCATGGCGAAGTGGTTAGCGTCGTGGACTGACGGCTGGGAGGACGTGGGTTCGAATCCCAGCGGAGGTGGGGTTTTTTTGGCCCATGGCCGGCTCCTACCCAGAGTTGAGTGTGCTTTGGGCTTAAATGGGGAGACTGGGACCACGCAGTTGAGTGTCATCCACTTCAAGGATGCATCTTTGGATGTGTTGCTCTTATTACCTGACCAACACTGCAAGTGTCTGTGTCTCTCGGGCCTGGTTAACGCCGGGATATCATCATGACAGGAACCGTAGAGTACAGCCTTGTCACGCAGTCCCAAACCAAAATGGACCTCCATAGCAACATCGTCATTGTCATCATCATCGTCATCCTCCTCCTCCTTCATCATCATCAATATAACCAAAACAGTCTGCGGCCTTTCATGCCCTGCTCTCATGGTGACCTCATTTTCGATACCCCTCCACTTCTGTGCTTGGGGCGAGTCCTGTCAATGTCTCCAGTGTCGTCAGATTCATGGGGGGCTGTTGTTTGAGGGACGTGGTGGCGGTCTCCACTCTGCTTGGGACGCTCACTCAGTCTGGCTCCGCGACTAAGCTATTTTTGTCGTTAGTAGGGGGCTTAGTACGTGGTGTCCTAAGTATGTTGAACCAGAACAGACACCACCGAACACCACCGAAGTGACTCAGCAGCAGTGCAGGGTCTCCTCTGGTGTGTGGCCTTCCGGCGACCTAACATTGATGGTTCCCTGCGGACTGCAGACGATGGAACTGTGACAGACGAACCCGGGTGTGGTCGTGTATGAGGCATTCTAAATGAGCGGCGTGGAAGAAATGCCACTGAAATGGTGCAGATGATGGGGCAGCAAAAAAAAAAAAAAAAAAGTATTAGAATTGCTTGGGTCATTTTTTTTTTTTCTTACAGTTCTTTATTCTTTCAGTTATTTCCTTTTTTCTATGTAAGTAATTGTGTGAATGACTGAATAAGTCATTGAATTGATTAGACTAAAACACACACTTATTTCCATTTTTCTATGTAAGCAATTGAGTAAATGACTTGATTTAGTCACTGAATTGATTAGACTCAAACAGAAACAAGTGACATACTCACAGACACAGACACATAGACACACACAGACACAGACCGACCGACTGACACACCCACACCCACACTCGCACACACACAGACCGACCGAAAGACACACACACACACACACACACACACACACACACAGTATCAATATGCACAGATTGAGTGAGAGAGTGGGAAAAAATGTTAAAAAAAAAAAAAGTCCCCAAGGTGTCTTGATTAAATGTGTCCTGAAAAATCAGTGCTCCCAGAAGGAGACTGTAATCGACATTGACCTTTGTTGAGGGTGTACAGAGGAATTTAAAATCTTTTGTATCTATATGTTTATTTTATTTTGTTTTGTGGAGTGATGGCCTAGAGGTAACACGTCCGCCTAGGAAGCAAGAGAATCTGAGTGCGCTGGTTTGGATCAAAGCTCAGCGGCCAATATTTTCTCCCCCTCCACTAGACCTTGCGTGGTGGTCTGGACGCTAGTCATTTGGATGAGACGATAAACTGAGGTCCCGTGTGCAGCATGCACTTAGCGCATGTAAAAGAACCCAGGGTAACAAAAGGATTGTTCCTGGCAAAATTCTGTAGAAAAATCCACTTCGATAGGAAAAACAAATAAAAACTGCATGCAGGAAAAAATACCAAAAAAAATGGGTGGCGCTGTTGTGTAGTGATGCGCTCTCCCTAGGGAGAGCAGCCCGAATTTCACACAGAGAAATCTGTTGTGATAAAAAGAAATACAAACACAAATACAAATACAAATTTATTTCATTTTTCTGTGAACAGGAGAGTTGGCCTATCATGGCCACAGGGTGAAGATCTATGACCAAAACAAGGATGCTCTGAACAAGGTCTTCTCCCGTCTTCAGGAAGACCGCAGCATGCTGCAAAAGGATGGATTGTTGGCGCAAGAAAACTTTCTGGTTTGTAAACCTTTATCATGCTAGTTTGTGTGAATGAAATTAAGAATGCCAAGAATTTTTTTTTTCCGGCATCATGTTTGCGAAAGGGTTGACTGTTGTCATAAGAGTATCTACTTTTTGTAAAACTTGATCATGTTATGTGTGAATGAAATGAATACATATGGGGTTTTTTTTGTTTTGTTTTTTTGTTTGTTTGTTTTTAAGAATTATGAACTGTTGACCCATTCAGTCTGAAATGTTACAGCTTTTTTTCCTGTTATTTGCACAGTCTGTTGAAAATCCTCAGTGGTGTAGCAGTGAGGTATATGATTGAATAGTGCCATGGAGTGTGTTATTTTTTACTCCTCCCAGCCCCCTCTACTCCTCCACTGATCAGTAATAATGATAGTACGACAGAGTATATACAGTGTAAACACATGATAATCCTGGGATTAGCTGTGTGCATGTTAGATTTAATTATCTGGTATGGAAATAAGCGTGTCATGCCCCTTCTCAGAAGATTGGCCTGTGGGATATTTTCTCTCACAAATCAGTGATTGCACTGTGTCATGACTGCAGTGCTACATTTGATAGAATTAGTGTGGTAATGGAATGAAACCATTTTAATTTATGTACGTTTTTTTTGGTCTTTAGCCACATCTTAATAATTCCCTATTTAAATTCTAATTTCTGTATATTTAAAAAAAAACAACTTTAGCCTCATCTTATATAGCAATTTCCTGTATAAAAAAAAAGAAAGAAAGAAAAAAAAAAGAAAAGAAAAAGAAGTTATTTTACATGAAATATTCAGGACTTTTACAAAATTTTCTTCTTATGCTGTTCATGTATTATTGCATTGTATTGTGACAGGTTTGAAATAAAAATACTGTTTAAATCTAATATTCTAAAATTGATAAGTAAAGATATTTGATAGAAACCCAGCTAAGCTTTTATAGCTTACAGCACTGACTGCGCAATGTGAATGCATGTTGCAGGGTCAGGTACTGTGCATGAGCATCTTGGAGGAAGCTGTGAATGATGCAGAGTTTGTCTTTGAGGCTGTCATTGAAGACATGTCTGTCAAGAAAGATCTGTTTGAAAGTGAGATTAAGTTGGGAACTCTGTGTGTGTGTGTGTGTGTGTGTGTGTGTGTGTGTGTGTGTTTGCAAACTCATGTATGCACGTGCGTGCATATGTGTGTGTCTCTTTGTGTGTGTATGTGTCGTGTCTGTGTCTGTGTGTGTCTATTGTGATAATATCTTGTCTCATATACATGTGGAGTTACCCTTATTGATAAATAAATTGTCTTGTCTTGTCTTGTCTTGTCTTGTCTTGTCTCGTATCGTATATATGTAGAGGTGTGATGGCTGAATCGGTTAGGGTTGGACTTGTGATGTAGTGATCAGAGTTTGAGGACCCCCTTTTTGACATGGCGTTGTATTGTTGGGAAAGGTTATTTTACTCTGATTGTCCTCACTCCACCCAGTTGTGAATGGGAACCAGACTTCAGTAGTGGAAGGTTTAAAAAGGTGCAAGGAGAGGATTGGGCCCCACCTTCCTACCCTGGGCCCTAGGCATAGTGGATATGAATTCAATGCCCCAATGGCCCTTGAAGGCTATAGGAACTTTCTAACCTTTTTAGTATATAGGTATGTGTGTGTGAATGTGTTTGAATGCATATTTGTGGGTGTTTTAGTGTTATGTGTGTGTCTGTGTGTGTGTTTACAGCCTAGATTTCACTCTTTCTTTCTCTCTTTTTTTTTGTTGTTGTTTTTTTGTTTTTTTGAGACCTTTGTTTCACTGACATGATAATGACATTTAATCAGTGGCACTCTATGAGACAGAGCACATCAATTAACATAACAATAATCCACCTGACCTGACTCCCTGCAGGGGTATCCCACCTGTGCAGAGAGGACGCCATACTGGCCACCAACACCTTGTACCTGGACGTCACCACTGTCATGGAAAACGTTCACAAACCAGAGGTATGTCAGTGCAGGCCACTGTATGTGTGGATGACAGTCCGTGTTGTGTCAGACTGTGACCATCAGAACAGCAGAGGAACTAGCTTCCACTTAATTCTTTTTTCAGACCTTCATCTCACAGACATGATAATGACATTTTATTAGTGGCACTTTATGAAACAAAGCACATCAATAATGAATATAATCATTCTCTTGTATGGGTTTTTCTTTGAACAGTTATCACAAGAGACTCTGTCTGGAGTAATTTTTGTTTTCTTTCTTTGCATTTTGAGTGAAAACAGAATACCTTCCAAATTTTTCTGTATTTTTGTTCTTCACTGTGTTGATGAAAATTATTGCAGTGTTTAACAAAAAATTGTGTGTATGTGTGTGTATGGCAGCGGTGCCTAGGCCTGCGGTTCCTGTTCCCTGTCTATTATATCCCTGAGGTGGAGGTGATGGCTGGCAAGTTCACCAGCACTGGAACCATTGAGAGGGGTGAGGCTTGTAGTGTGGATGGGTGCAGTAGCTGAGTGTTTAAAGCGTTGGACTTTTATCTGAGGTTCCCAGTTCAAATCTCAGTGACCATGCCTGGTGGGTAAAGGGTGAAGATTTTTCTGATCTCCCAGGTCAACACATGCGCAGACCTGCTAGTGCCTGAACCCCCTTTGTGTGTATATGCATGCAGAAGATCAAATACACATGCTAATGATCCTGTAATCCATATCAGTGTTTGGTGGGTTATGGAAACAAGGACATACCCAGCATGCACACCCCCGAAAGCGGAGAATGTCTGCCTACATGGTGGTTGAAATAAACAAAAAAAGACATACATGTAAAATGTTTCATGTCTGTATGAGTGTGTCTGTGTGCATGTCTGAAACCTGATTGAATTACGCAGGAAATGAATGATGAGCGCCCAGTGGTAGCTGTCAGGTGGCTTTACCCAGGTAGGCAGCCTCTTGTGCAAATGACCCTATGTTTGTAAAGTGCTTAGAGCCTGGTCTGGCAACTGGAGGATAGGTGCTATATAAGTATCCATATCATTCATTCGTTATACCAGATGCAGAATACTGTATCATCTCCAGGAATTAATTTGTGGTGTAGAACACACAAGCAACAGTCAAGAGTGACAGTCATTCAACATGTGTACATAAAATGCATAAGACACTTAAATGCTTACTTAAAGGAAAGTACTTACACAATTATCACAATCATACACATGCAAAAATCACAGAAGACGTGAAATATTATTTTGGGATTATTGTTTTTTGTTTTTTTTGTTTGTTTGTTTTTTTGTATTATTATTGTTTTTCTTCTTAGATTTGAAATATTATTTTGAGATTATTGTTGTTTTTGGTATTGTTGTTTTTCTTCTTCTTCTTCTGTTATTATTGTAGTAGTTGTTTTGTTGTTATTATTGTGATTATTATTATCAGTATTATTATTATTACTATTATTGTTATTATTAATGTTACTGTTATTGTTCTTGGTGTCGTTGTTAATATTGTTACAATATTGTTTTCCTTCCGGAGTGTATGGAAGCTTTGATTGTGGGGAGAGTTCAGGGGAGGCAATCTGATGACACCCCAGATTGTACATGCTTGCTGACAGATATATGATAATGTAGTAATGCCTTCTCTTTGTGTTGCATGTACTTGTGTCTGAATCTGTGTGTTTTTGTGTGAGTGTGTACATGCACATGCTTGCTTGTGTGTGCATGAATGCGTTTGCATGTTCATTTGTGAAACTGTGCACAGGTGTGTGTGTGTGTGTGTGTGTGTGTGCCTTCGTGCTTGAGATTTATCCAGTAATGTTTTATGTTTGTGTCAGTATTTATACATGCATCTTTTAATCTTCTTGGTGTCACTACAAAGCATGTGCTGCTCCGTAGTTACACATGTAAAACATATTCTTTAATAATACTGATACTATTTGCTGTTGCATGCTCACTCTGTCCTCAATCACCCCTCCTGTTTTTTCTCCCCAGTGAGGGCGATGTTGGAGAGAATGGGGAAAACCATGTTCTTCAGATCTGGGGACCATCCGCGTATCCTGTCTGAAGAGCAACGAGAAGAGCGAAAACAAGGTCAGATGATCATCTCTCCCTTTCACTTTCCCTGCACAAAGCATTTTAAGTTCAGAGAAATCGCTTCCTTGTGATATGCTGCACTGGTCTTATGTGATGTAATGTTTTTCATGTTTATTCAAACAAATCATTGAAAGCAGATTGAACTCAGATCCAAAATAGGGCAAAATTCAGCAGGAAATGTGCCTGTTGTAAAAGAACCCATGGCAACAAGAGAGTTGTCCGTGGCAAAGTTTTGCAGTAAAATCCACTTGAAGTGTATCTCTCTCTCTCTCTCTCTCTCTCTCTCTGTCTGTCTCTATATATATATATATATATATATATATATATATATGTGTGTGTGTGTGTGTGTGCACATGCTCTGATTGAAGCCTGACTAAATGACACAGGAATCCCATGCATGATGAGTGGCTAACAAGCAGCTGCCAGTCGGCTCTACCCAGGTAGGCAGCCTGTTGTGCAAATGACTTGGTGCTTGTAAAACACTTCGAGCTTGGTCTCTGACTGAAGACAGGCCCTGCATAAGTATCAATAATACTGATGATAACGATGATAATAATGATCATAATGATCATGATAAAAATGTCCAATGTTACAGCTCGGTTGGAGCAACTAAAGAACTCCTCAGGGGGAGGTCTGTACACAGACAAGAACATACCACCTCTGTTTCACAAGGGAAACCGCCAGCCCAGCCGGGATGATGAAGACTGTGAGTTTGATTTGAATGAAAAACAGTTCATTCTGTCTCTCGCACTCTCTCTTTCTGCCTCCCCCTCCTCTGCTTTGAAGTATCTTGTGTCCTTGGATTTAAAAAAAAAATGTTTTTCTTTTTCTCTTCTCCAAATGCAGGGTTTGTAAAGAGTCGTGGAAGGTTTGAAAAGTCTTGGAAAAAATGAGAGAACTGTTTCTTTGGCTGGAAAAGTCTTCAGAAAACCTATTTTGCCTATTAGGGTCTGGAAAAGTCATGGGATTTTTAATGAAACTCCATACCAGTAACATTCAAGAAAGAGGATAACCCATTCAACTGTGGAAAATTTACAGCCTGGGCAGGCTTCCATGCTCTACAGTATGCTGTTGCAGAAAAATGTGAAAATATATACACTGTTTTTACTCCAAATTACGTGTGGACACGTCTGGACACACTGTAGAAGTTAGTGCCCTTTCCTTCTGGTTTATGTAGGAACCTGAAAACCCATTTTGATTAGACAAATTTTGACGCCAGAGCAATGGTCAGGTACAGAGCTCAAAGAGCTTAATCCATTAAAAAAACAAAAAAAACACCCAAAAACAAGCAAGCAAGCAAACCAGAAAATGATGAAAATTGAACATTGAAAGTGGAACATCCACTGTAATAAAGCAGACACATTTTTTTGTTCAGTCTGAGTTTGTAGCTTGGTGTGGAAAATTTTCAGTCTGGTGTGGAAAAAGTCTGGAAAAATTGTGGAAACATTTTTCGTCATGTCTGCTGTAACATTGACATAAACTGTCTCTCCTCATATTTTTCTCTCTCAATAATCAGTGCTTATCCTCAAGCATTCCTAGAATAGAATAGAACAGAAAAGAACAAAACAGAATAGATATAAACAGAATAGAATATAATAGAATATGTCTTTTTTTTTTTACCAAGTGTACCCTTGTCACAAGGAACAGTGGGGACAGGATGGATAGTATATAAAAAGTACAAACATAAAATCAGAAATCATAACTCTCAAACAAAACGCAAACACAAAAATAACCTGCCCCCTGGCACCAGACTCTTACTACCATCGTTTTTCTTCTTCTTGTTTGTGCATGGGCTACAACTCCCACGTTCACTCATATGTACATGAGTGGGCTTTTACGTGTACGACTGTTTTTACTCAGCATGTAGGTAGCCATACTCCGTTTTTTGGGGGGCTACCCCTGTTCTTTTTTTGTGTGCGCAGCCATCCTGCCGGCGGAGATGGACCGTGACTGTGCCATCTGCATGGCACGTGTGCGTGACTGCCTGCTGAACCCCTGTCACCACATGGTCACCTGCCACACCTGTGGCAAGATGCTGCAGGAACGCCACGACAGCTGCCCCATCTGCCGCATTGACATCGTCGACACAGTGCGCGTCTACCACTCCTGATGGGAGGGGGGAGGGGAAGGGCCTAGCAAGGGACCGCTGTGTGTTTATGCCAGTAGAGAGAGAGAGGGGAGAAAATGTGAAGGTAGAATATGAGACACAGTGGGAGGCTTGTGAAATCACATTCCTTTTGAACAGCTGAATATTTCCGGTTTTTTGTGTTTTCGGATTATGTGGAAAATAACAAGAATCAGGAAGACAGTGGCAACCCAGTGAAACCTTATTCTCCTTGAATGCTGAAGATATCCTGTGATGTGTGTGTGTGTACGTGTGCATGCGCATGTGTGTGTTTGTATACGCATGTGTGTGTGTGCTTGTGTGTGTGTGTGCCTGTGCATGCATGTGTGTGTGCATGGGTGCGGGCTCGGGCACTTATGTGTGTGTGTGTGTGTGTAAATGAGGAAAATCAGGGAACGGGTGTCCATACTCAGTAGCATTATCAACAGTATTGAAGGATGGGGAAGAAGGCAACTGTGTATGTAATGTATTACAGCAGTGAGGAACTGCTGTGGAGAAGTTTGGACTGGATTCAGTGTGTATGATTGTAGTATTGATTGAACCTGTCCCAAAACGTTGTCAGCCTTTTGGCATTTTGGACTGGATTCAGTGTGTTTGATTGTATCATTGATTGAACACTGTCCCAAAACCTGACCAGCCTGTTGGGTTTTTGAACTGGATTCAGTGTGTATGATTGTAGCATTGTATTTGTATTTCTTTTTATCACAACAGATTTCTCTGTGTGAAATTCGGGCTGCTCTCCCCAGGGAGAGCGCGTCACTATACTAAAGCACCACCCATTTTTTTGTATTTTTTCCTGCATGCAGTTTTATTTGTTTTTCCTATCGAAGTGGATTTTTCTACAGAATTTTGCCAGGAACAACCCTTTCGTTGCTGTGGGTTCTTTTATGTGTGCTAAGTGCATGCTGCACACGGGACCTCGGTTTATCGTCTCATCCGAATGACTAGCGTCCAGACCACCACTGAAGGTCCAGTTTAGGGGGAGAAAATATCGGCGGCTGAGCCGTGATTCGAACCAGCACGCTCAGATTTTCTTGCTTCCTTGGCGGACGCGTTACCTCTGGACCATCACTCCACTTGATTGAACACTGTCCCAAAACCTGATCAGCCGGTTGGGTTTACGTAGAGGTCAGGCATCGGCTCCTTTTTTATATATGTATGTATATCTTTAAAGCACATACAGTGTAACATATGTGGGTCAGTCCTCACACTTTACACAGGTCTCCTTGAAATTCAGATTGTCTTGCACCTCAGTGTTTTTTTCTAATCGTGAAACGTACCATAAGTCTTTAAAAAAAAAATTTTTATCATGTTGAAAATATCTTGTTAGCTGTATGAAACTATATATGTAAAGAGAGACCCATGACAAAAGTGAATGGTCACTGTATTTGTATACGTGATTTGTTCATGATTTTAAAGTTTTATAAATGTGTAAATCATGCACACACACACACATGCACACACACACACACACACACACAGAGTTTCAGACACAGAGATGCACAAACATACACAGTTGCATTTCCTTCTCACCAACCAACATACACTCAGGGCATATATATTTTGTTCCCATTCCAAATTCTGTTTTGATGGCAGTTCGGTAATTAGGTTATAAAAAAAAAAAGAAAAAAAAAGAGTAACTGATAAATGGACAAGTTGGGAAGCATGGGGGGAGGGGTTAGGGGGAGAGGGGGGTAAGGAAGGGGGGAGGGGGGGAGAGATAAAGAGAGAGGGGTGTGTCAAGTGTGACTTTCTGTGTTTGTGTTTGGGCAGGTTTGTGTATTGGAATGCATACACATGTGTTTTGAATATTTCATTTCACATTTTCTTGGAGACTACAAAATCATGTGTGTATAATGGACTGTTGTGCATAAAGAAAATAGGTATTGTTTACATGTATTTATTTGTGATTGTGCTAAAAGACCAACTCATAAAAGATAGATCTGGACATGGTATCAGTTTCTGAACTTGGGTATACAGTGTTCTTCAGGAACATTTTAAGACACTTAAAATTAAAGAGCAATTATCCTGAATCAGTCAATATTAATAGAGCACTTGTGAAGTGATTAAGAAAAGGTTCTTTATACTTTATAAACAAAACATCAAATCATGCTGTTTATGGATAATTTTTAAGAAAACTATTTGTTGATTTAAAAAAAAATTTTCTTATTTTGTTGCTGTTTTTAGACATCAGCTAAAATTATGATTCTGTATGTCAGTGACTTGAAAAAAAAAAGTGTGTACGAGTGTGTGTTCATGTTTGCATGTTTGCGCCTGAAAGAGAGAGAGAGAGAGATGGGGGGAAGGGGGCAGAGAGAGAGAGAATTATAAAAGAAAAAAAAAGAAAAAACAGGTGGTTGTTACAAAATCTAATAGATAAATGATATATCAATTACCTTTCAGAAATGAGAAAGATAATGAGAATTGTTTGTTTCCACTATTTACATGCAGTTTTGTTTTGTTTGTTTGTTTGTTGTTTTTTGTTTGTTGTTGTTTTTTTGTTTTTTTACATGCAGTATTACTTGCCATTCCAGATGTTACAACAGCTGATGGCTGTTATCACGAATCGTTTCTTGTAATTGTCTTTTGTGGTTGATTTTGTACATACATTTAATGTTTATCAGAAAATGTTGGCGCTATGTTTGAAATGGTCCTAGGATGTTCGGTCATATATATATGGCTGATGATAACTTTTTTGTTGTTGTAAAACAAAGAGTTTATACCAAAACAATTTTCATAAAATAAATTGTTTTTAGGTTTAAGAGAAAATTGTTTAATTTTATAGGCAAATCATTTCTGCTTTTAAGTAATAGCATAGTTTAATTTTGAAATTGTGAGAATCTAGAGATACATTAGACTTAAACAATATTACAACATATCAGTGATATGATCATCAGTGCATATCAATAATCAGTTATCATAACGACTTTCATTTCTGGTCATTGTGTTAACATTACATTGATAACTTTTTGTGATTATATGTTGTGAAATGAACTTTAATGGCAGTATTGTGATTGTTGTCAATATAATTATGTGTGTGTGTGTGTGTGTGTGTGTAGACATTCATGCTGTGTGAGAGAATCATTTTTCAGTACTTTTGCCATTCATCCAGTGATTTTTCTCATGTTTTTGTGTGTTTGCAGTTTGAGATATATCTAAAGATTGAAGCCTGTTCTATTTTTATTTGTTGTTTTGTTTTGATTTTTATTTCTGAGGGTCCCAGGTTCAAATCTCGGTAACGGCGCCTAGTGGGTAAAGGGTGGAGATTTTTCTGATCTCCTTGGTCATTATATGAAGAGACCTGCTTGAGCCCGAACCCACTTCATGTGTATATGCAAGTAGAAGATCAAATGCGCACGTTAAAGATCCTGTAATCCATGTCAGCGTTTGGTGGGTTATGGAAACAAGAATATACCCAGCATGCACACCCCTGAAAGCGGAGTATGGCTGCCTACATGAAAGGGTAAAAACAGTCATACGCGTAAAAGCCCACTCGTGTACATATGAGTGAATGCAGGAGATGCAGCCCATGAACGAAGTAGAAGAAGAAGAATCCGCTAGACCTTGAATGGTGCTCCAAAGCTAGTATTTTGAACAAAGTGATGCCCTTGGCTTCCATGGTCACCATCTACTTCACACATTTTAACACGATTCTGAAAGCGACTGACAAGTTGTTGATCCTGCCAAATTCTGCCTGTGGGGACTGCCACCAACTAATTGCTGGCCTTGACTGCTACTTTTGGTTTTGGCTGTTGCTGAAGACAGCAGACAGTGGTACCCAAAGTCATGCAAAACTTGTCAGGGGAGAATGACTCGCTGAACTTCCTGTGAATGCACTGTTTGAAAATTCATTTGAAATATAGCGAAGCAAGGATTTTATGTGGCTCAACCTGTACTGCTGTAGCGTTGACTGCAACAGTCAAAATAGCTTGGTCCAGGGGCAGCAACCCATATTTTGCTTGGTCAGAAATGTGTTTTAAGACAGAGGAGTTGCATGCTGTTTTTGAAGTCAAAATGAACAGAAAGAAACAGTTTGACAGGTACACATATTCACATGATGGGGGGAGAAGGATGAAGATGATGATACGGTGAAAGGAAATGGGTAAAGAAAATAACAGTGTGCTTGCATTTCTCCCATCATTGTAAGAAGTGAGGGAGAAATATTGTGAGACATGTCAGTGATCTGTTAGAAAGGACCACAGACTGTACAGATTTTTTTTCTCATCATTGGTGGGAACAGTGAGGAATATGTGTTTATGTGTGGAAGGATCTGTTTTCATCTTTTTGTATCATCTTAGTGGAACAGGAAACATCTGGGTTTGTGGCATGATTTTTGTAGATCAGTATTGAAGGGCATTTAGTTTGATCACCAGGATGCTTTACAATTATTGTTTCTTTCCCACCATCTACTCAGTCCAAGAAGCTGTGATAGTAGTTCATGTGAAATGAATCATCATGCCTTTTTTTTTCTTTCTTTTTTTAATGACTGTAACATACTGTTTATGTTGTACCAATGCAGTGAGTGGTTGGTATGATATCATGATATTCAGATTCTTGTTTGATTCTCGTCATTCATCTGCTGTTTTAGGTGTTGTTTTTTCTTCAATCTTCTGTACATGAGTTTATTTTTGTGTGACAGTGCTATTGTGTACTTCTTTTTTTTAATATTAAAAAAAAATATATGAGAACCAGTTTATGAAAATAAAAAGAAATGGCGGATTACTTTTTCTGTTTGTGAGCTGAAGAAAGTAACAGTTACAAAAAAAAGTCAGATAATTCATTCTTTAGGGCAATTGCCTTTTAAACATTAAAAACAATACATACAAACAGATACGCAAATATATTTAGACAGAGAGATAGATTCAGATCTGGAAATACATCATCTGATCTCCAGATCTGTATCTGCCAGTCTGTCCACTTTGTGCGTGTCTCTCTCAAACATGCGCATGTGCACATGCACACTCAATTTTTCACCAATAACATTTTTTCCTGAGCCTTACCTGTCCAGACTGTATGCCCTACCTCTGTTTCCATTTCAACAGGAATAAGTTATTGGGAGATCACTCTTAACTACATAAATGGAAATTTCAAGTAACCCTTTTCTGGTGATGGCAATCACAGCACAGTCTTCATGGGAAGTGGGGACACCTTGGTTCATGGTACTCACTTTCTCAGTAAATATGTCTAATCTCAAAAGAACTTCATCATTTTTCATCTCTCTCTCTCTCTCTCTCTCTCTCCTTCACACACACACACATCTGTATATGATGTGCAGTTCCACACATTTCTTTTTTTACTAACAGCATTTTATTGCATCTTCAAGCATCAACCATAAAATGATAACCAAAAGGAATATGTCATAGAGATTGCTGTGATGACATGTATATATATGCAAATGATGTTGTCATAAACTGAACTTCAACAATACAATACTTCACAGACAATGATTTATATTACCTATCTGCTTTACTTCATATTCATTTCGTTGTAAACCGTAGGTAATATTACTAACCATACATGGGTACATGACCATTGCAAAGTACAGTTGTTGTTGTTGTTTTTTATATAAAAGATATTGATATAGATACAAATAGACATTTACACACATACTAGGAAAAGAGAGGAAGTGCATCAGGAATCTCTATCACACTGAGTAGAGTCACTCTTTTACACAGCTTTTAAGGAATGATCAAGTGAAATAATCATTGCTAACAACGATTAGCAAAATTCTACTCCCAAGTTGTTGGAAATTTCCTTAACTATTTTGAAATACTCACCAAATAGACATAATATATTCAACTGCTTGGGTGTGGGGTAGAGGTGGGGGCTGTTTAAAATGATTTCAACTTTTGCTTTTACAATTTTTGATTTTTAGAATATACCCAGACTATTTAGAAGAACCTACCAATGGCTACCAATTGCTGGAAAGAATCACTGAAATATTTGTATAAAAATAAATAAATAAATATATATATATATATATGTATATATTTTTACAACTTGGTAGTGGAGAAAAACAAGCACAGGTAACAAACTAAACAACTCTTTCGTTATTTCAAAATAACTGCAAGGATTAAAAAGAGAAATGTAAAAATGATTACAGAAATCCTTCAAAGACTGCAGTTGGGGGCCATATATATATATATATATATATATATATATATATATATATATATATCTGTGTGTGTGTGTGTGTGTGGTTTGTTATATATATATATATATATATATATATATATATATATATGTGTGTGTGTGTGTGTGGTTTGTGTGCACAGAAAAAAGTGTGCACATACTCACATACACACACACTGTATATCTTTGAAATTCAGTTTTAAAGCAAAAACCATTAAAGAATCATAACAGAAAAAAAAATAGCAAGGCTTATTGTGTGCGAACAGATGACTGAATATGAAATGGCATACAGAACGGTCTAACATTACAAAGTACAGACATAGAATTTTAGACCGAAAATAGAATGACAACAGGAGAACATAAAACTCAAGGATTATTGTCATAAGTAAGCTCATGTAAGTTACTGAAATAAGAATGAAACTATTTTATGTACAGATGATTTTTTTTCTTTTTTTTTATAATGTACACATATCTAGATAAAGCATGTGCGTTTTAATTAATTAATACAGATTGTGCATAATCACAAAGAAACAGCACTTTGAAAATCTAATATTGGAAGCAGTTAACAGACCTTTGAAACAATTTGATGAGATGATAGAAAAGGATTTATTTATTAGATTCAGCAACTTTCACAGACAGTTTGTTTCATTTTGATTTTGAGGGAAGGCAGAGCTCACTTGATCTGGTTTTCTGGAATGGGAAATCCCATTTCAACATTATGTATGAAATAACTTATCAATCAAACCTTATACACAAAGTCTCTCTCACATTCTTTTAGTCTATGTTTCTCAGGCATGTGGCACACACACACACACGCACACACATATTACATACTATTATCATTCAAATCTTTGTGGGTTTTTTTTCTGACTGTTTGATTCGTAGTCCAGTTCATATTCATTATCTGGGTTCTTGCAGATAATATTAGTTTTTAATTTGTTCACAATTTTCTTTCATTCTTTATTTTTCTTTCCTTTTTTTAACCAAAAAAAAGAAAAAAGGAAAGGGGGTGCCGGGGGGGGGGGGGGGGGGGGGTTAAAACTCACAAGCAGTCAAAAAGTCTCAAGAATCTACAACAACACACACACACTCACACATGCGTGCACACACACAAACGTACACAGGCAGTCAGAAACTGCCTCTTTCCTTTCATCCCTCCCCCCCCCCCCCACCCCCCCCCCCCCCCCCCCCCTTGCTTACAATCTTTGCATTTCTTCCCGTCATCGAATATCACCTGAGTGGCAGCACATTAAAGCAAAGAATGAACAAGCACACATCATGCATGTACACAACCACACACACTCACATGCACACTTTCAATACATATATTCACAACTGTATGCACATGTGGTTACAAGTTAAAATTTACATAAAATTACAAAGTGGCACACCTTATACAAAACGAAGATACGGGATAATGAGAAACAAAAAATATAGATATTTTTTTCTGTCTCATACAAGAAAGACTGAAGCTTTTCTCAGTTCTGCTGTGTACAGACAACACCAACAACAACATCACAAATGACAACAACAAAAAATCACAATGGTTTCTAAGTCACAAGCTCATGTGCAAATAAACATCCCCATAACAAACTGGACACTTTGTGCATTGATTTAAAAGACATATTGCTACAAAATGTGGCTGAGGTATTAAAGATTACACAAAGATGGTTTTCAAGAGTTCACAGTATACAGTGCAGAAGAAAGGAATAACAGAATAATTACAGTTAATGAATGAAAGATAAATCAGTCATTCACTTCAAAAGCCCAGCTAAAATGGGATGACAGACAGAGAGAGTAAAAATCACCCACCACTTCTATACATTAAAATGAAGTTAAATGATCCCAGCTCTTGCACTGTGCTCTCAATGCTGATTACATCATCACAGTTTCTCTCTCTGAAAGTCCAATCACATCAGAGTGAGCTTTCTTTACAAGGGAGGAAACCCTTTGATTACTACCAAAGAATCTCATCAGGATATAATTCCTTTGTATTTCCACAATTTAATTTCGTTTCTTCTGAAGAGAATCATAAAATAAAACATAAATAAATGGTGACAAGTCAAACAGATCTGAAATGTTGCAGGCTGCAATGTATTCAAAACCCTCTGGTAACGACTAAACTTTTCTCTTTGTGTTCACTTGTAACATTATTCCAATTTTAACGACTTTTCCACATGAATAATTATTGTCTGTTTAAGCAATTATGCCAATAAATCACCTACAGAGCTGTACTTGAAAATATATGTTAACAAATTTCTGCTTGGAAAAGCAATTTAACTGAATGTCCACTGAATATATTGTACACATTAACTGCTAAAAGTGGCCCACTGAGATTTAGAAAAAAAAGAGTTATTTATTCACTGTTTATGCATAAATATTTTAAAATGCAAAATTTTGAATAACCCTCAATCTGCATCCAACACATGTATAAAAAACCTTTTTGTTTGGGGCATTATCGTATTCAGGGGTATATCAGGGGCAAGTCCATGCTATGTTCTGTGTACATGTACATGTACATGTATTTAGTTAAGTATGTGCATTCATATGTATGTATCTACAAGCGGACACATAAACATTATGCTTCTTCTGTACATATTCAAAAAAGATTATAGATATGCTTCCCGGAAAAAAAAAAGGAAGAGAAAAGAAAAAAAGAAGAAAGTTTCAGAGTGGGACAAAGGCGGTGAATTGGGGTGGGAATAAAAGTAGAAGTATAGCAAAGTTATGTGTTCGGCAATAGTCCTTCACAATAAACTGCATAGATGGATGATAATAATGACCACCAAAAAAGAAAAATTATAAAGATGAATGAATATTAAACAACAATCAGCATACCCACTGGATCAGCTAAATGATATGTGTACCATATAATAGTTGATACATACTCGCTGCAAATCATGTCAACATTAATAAATTCTAATGCATGTTGATGCAGACCTTTAGAAAACATCAGGGATTTGGGGGGATTTAAAGTAAAAAAAAAAATTTAAAAAAAATCTAGGACAACACACGTCAAATACAACAGACTTAAGAATTACGAGCTCACCTGTACAATGACATGACACAGATTTACAAATATCACAACATATTTCTGTGGAGACAGCTATAGACGGACATCCCAAATAACCAAGTGAGTGGTAAAAAGGATACAATGCAGTTGTCTTGCTCAGTATCTCTTAGAAAACACTCTATTACTAAGCAGATCATTTAGAAGAGATAGTCCATTACAGTTCACATTCACATTTATCATCTCCTTGTGCATGAGTTTCATAACAACTTATAAACAAATCTTCATCCAAAAATGTATTGTACAATTCAATATCAAGTATGCCTTAAAAAATATTTTAAATTTTTTTTAAAAGCAGAGGTTTTGGTAAATCAGCAACAATCATAAGCCATTTTGTGATTATTCACAGATACTTTGAATAACATTAACAAATTATGTATATATCATGCATTTCATATTCTTGTTTTATTATTTGATATTTTTATTGTTCACCTCCGATATGTCTTTCATTTTATGATATTTGATTTATTTACTTACTTCCTTATTTTTGTTTATTTTCTTTATTTCATGTTAATGTTTCATATACAAAACTACGGAAGGCTCTCCAAACCTGACCAATACCTTGGGTTTATGCACAGGTCAGGCATCTGCTCAGTTTTGTTGTTGTTTATTCCTAAAGCAGATGTGTTGTAATGTAGGCCTATATGTGGATTAATCTGCACAGTTTGAAACCTGATTGAAACTGAAACTGTTTTTGTTTGTCCTGCTCACGAGCTTATTCTGGTGATTGCTATTCTCAATGTCTTTGTTCTTTGTGGTTGTTCTTCATTTTCTGGATATCAAGGAGTAGGCATTTAGAGTTCTGCATTGTGGAGTGGCAGTGTGATTAACATTTAGGAATGTGCTATAAATTACATTTACTCCTTCCAGGGATTATGTAATCTAACACCATCCTCAACATGATTTTTGACAATTACAAGAATGGTATTGGCATTCCAGACTGACAGACGTTAAGGGGATTCTGAAATACTACAAAAAGCATTGCATGGTAATTTTGGAAAATATGATGATATATCATAGCTACACACTACTACATGGAATCATAGTTGTTGGGTTTTCTCCTTGCACAATCAATCCAACATGGAAAATATCTTCATAATGGAATGAAAACATCAACAGTAACACGATCATTTATGCCAACAGTATCAGGAAAAAACATACCCCCCTCCACCCCACCCCCACCTCCATCCCAAAGAAAAAAAAATTCAATCAATATCAAGACAAAACTTCCAGCAGTAAAACCACCTGGTGATGTGTAAAAGGAACAACTCAAATGGTATCAACATTTCAAGGACATCTGAGGTGTTACAGAAAAATGTTGTAAAGTCACCTGGTCCACAAATATTCAAAAATGAATCATATAATCTTTTTTTTTCTTTCTTTTTCTTTTTTATAGATCAAGATATGTTAACATAGAGGAAAACCAAAGTACCTGATGTATATAACAAGCAACAACTCAGACTGTACAACCATTTCAAGGACATGGCATGTGCCATGGAATATGCCTAACAAAGAACATCACATTATCAACATTTTCAGGGACATGATATGTGCCATGGAATATGCCTAACAAAGAACATCACGTTATCAACATTTTCAGGGACATGATATGTGCCATGGAATATGCCTAACAAAGAACATCACGTTATCAACATTTTCAAGGACATGGCATGTGCCATGGAATATGCCTAACAAAGAACATCACGTTATCAACATTTTCAGGGACATGATATGTGCCATGGAATATGCCTAACAAAGAACATCACGTTATCAACATTTTCAGGGACATGATATGTGCCATGGAATATGCCTAACAAAGAACATCACGTTATCAACATTTTCAGGGACATGGCATGTGCCATGGAATATGCCTAACAAAGAACATCACGTTATCAACATTTTCAGGGACATGATATGTGCCATGGAATATGCCTAACAAAGAACATCACGTTATCAACATTTTCAAGGACATGGCATGTGCCATGGAATATGCCTAACAAAGAACATCACGTTACCAACATTTTCAAGGACATGATATGTGCCGTAAGAAACCCAAGTCATAAAATCACCTGATGCATAACAAAGAACAAAGAAGACAGTATAAACATTTCAAGGACAAGTGAATTGTGGGGAAAATCATGCATGTCTTTGGATATCGTACCACTGAATTAAAACCAATGGAACTTTTAATGTCAGTCTCTGGTGGTGTGTTTTAAATCAGAGACTCTGGGACAAGTGGCAGTGCGTTTCTGTGATAGATCAGCAACGACTGAGTGAAATCAACTCTTCTTGCACCTAGAATTATGAAGTTATTATTCAGTGCCTATGATGAGCCTTGACTGAAAAAAAAGTAAACATCTCTTACATTTTGAATTATGTTAATTATTCAGTACCATTGATCAGCCTTTGCAGGCAAGTATGCTTTAACTCCATCACTGATTCCACCAGGCCATAAAAAAATAGGTTATGTGTGTGCGTGTGCGTGTGTGTGTGTGTGTGCGTGTGTGTGTGTGTGTGTGTCTGTGTGTGTGCGTGTGTGTGCGCGCGCGTGTGGTTATTAACTCAACTGGGTACACGTGCATGCTTCCTGAACTAAAAGGCAAAGAAAACATACATATCTCTTTCCACTCGCCACATTTCTCAACAGCCAGAACGATTCATACACAATCTTACCTGAACTGGATAAATATACTTTTTTTCTTTTTTTTTTTTTTCTTTTTTTTTTTGAGGGGCAGAAAGGGGTTGGGGGGTCATTTTGAAATGACACAAGGTCACGATTTTCTCACAGCCAATGAATTCCATAACGATAGAGGAAAGGCTGGTCGATCAATGGTCTCTGTTGCTGTTGAAAACGTGAATGTTGTACATAATGGTGTCTTGATCTTTGGCGCCCTAGAAGCATGCTGTTCACAGAGGAGGGCCCCCCAAAAAACGAGACTGGCAGGGGCAGGGGGCTGAAAATGATCAATGAAAATTCAGGGGCTCCCCCTTCCTAGGTCTCCACAACCTTCCAAATCTGTTACATTCCATGATGTCCTTTTATTCCACCAAAATGAAGAGCTGCAGTAAAGCATACTGATCGAGAGGTGCCACTGCAGAAATGCTTGTCCTCATTTTGTACCGCAAGGGCTCAAACTGACAACCCCTGCCTCACCCCTGTAACCCAAATGAACATGCTGACTACAGAACCTCGTTCGCTGCCAGTTATAAGGGGTACCGTCCACTTTCTTACCGTCTGTTTCCAATGATGACACAAACATAAAAGCTGCCGTTGCAGGGCCTGTGTACGCCCTTTACAGGGAAAATTTGCGCTTCTATTTCTTACCAGTGAGACTGCACACAATGGACGCTATCCAGAGGCCTATGTCGCTTTGTTGCCCATTAAAAAAAACAACAACAGGGAACCAGCTAACGAGACTTCTACAACTGAACACCAGGAAAACACAAATGTTGCCGGCCAAGAGTCTGTGCAGGCCACTGCTGCTGTCTACTTCACAGACTGATCGTTATCATTGCTCTTCAACATGAAGATCACGGGAATTACCTCGTTGAGTCATTTCATGGGAGCCGAAGAGCATGGAAAGGTGGAAACTCTCTGTACCATGCTGCAGCCCTAATAACCCATTGAGTCTCTAGCGGAAACGTTCACAAAGTATGCTGACTGTCCCCGCTCCAGACCCGGCTAGCAGTCCATGTCGCTGTCAGCCGCAGAGGTGCCTTCCAGCGTGAAGCTGAATCTCTTGGAGTTGGCGTTGGTGTCTGAGGTAGGGGCCAGTTCGATGGTGGCGTTCCTGGCCGTGCCTCCCGTGCTGATGTTGCTGCCTGGCAGAAAAAGACCACCACCACCACCCTGCACCCCCTCGCCGACCGGCCCATTGGTCAGGCCCGGGGAGGAGCTTCTGCTGGAGGACAATGAGTTGGACAGGTCCGAGAGGTTGGCCAGGTTCTCCCGCCCTGTGTACATTCCCCTGGAGGGCAGGATGGCGGCAGGATCCAAGTCCAGATCTGAGTCGGTGTAGTCATCGTCAGCTGCTGAGTGCTTGCGCCGCGGAGTGGCGATGTTGCCGTCGTCGTCGTCGTTGAGGGTGTTCTTGTCTGTCCAGTCACTCACCGAGTCGTCCAGAGGGATCTCGGAGAAGGAGCCCGAGCGCACCAAGCGCTGACCTGACCACTCCAGACCTTCCTCGTGGTTTGCCTTGTTCTGTCTGCTGTTCCCTGAGCGATGCTGCAGCTGTTGGTCAGAATGCGAGCTGCTCATTACCTGTGTCTGCCCCGGTCCAGACATGTTGATGGTTATAAAGTCTTCAGAACTGTGGTGCGCTTTGCTCTGTGATGGTTGAATGGCGTCACCTAGGACGTGGGAACCAGGACCACCAACCGCTGGATCTTGCCCCGAGAATTCGCCACTCCAACCACCAGCATTTTCTGCTGGTGGACTTTTGAGAATGAGCTGTTCTAAGGCTTCTTCGTCCAGAAAAAACCTGTCTTGTGCCTGTTTCACAGCATCTGTCTTGCTGTAGTTGTTTGTGTCTTGGCTTCTAGGAAGCACCGCCTGGGTGTTCCTTGAAGCTGCTGCAGCTTCAATGAGATCCTCCTCTACAGGGTCTCTTTCCGGTGAAGCTGGACGCGAAGGTCTCTTCACGTACACGTAGCGCTTTGGGGAGCTGGGGCGTTCTTCTGGCGCTGTCTCTGCCGCTGGTTTTTCCACTGGAGCAAACTCGAAACCTTCCAAGTTGATGACGACCTCTCTTTTGACGACAGCGGGCTGAATTTCCTCCTCCTCCACCTCAGGCCCCAGATCTTGATCTTGAAGCCCTGGAGGCAAAGCGGCGTGAACGTTCACCGACTTCACCGCCACACACAGTTCTTCCACACCGCCGCTCAGGCCGCTGAAGTCGAGCGCACTGTCGTCAGACACAACACTGGCGTTGCTGCTGCCCTTTTTCTTGCGCTCCGGTTTGCTGGGTGGCGTCTTGGGCGAGGCGCTGGTGGTGTTTGCCGTCTGTGACGTGAAGATCTCGTCGTCGTCGTCCTTGTTGTCAAGCGCCCTGTCCACCTCGCTCCTCACAAACCCGCGAGCTGCCTCCGTGTCCAGCTTCCCCTCCTGCCTCTTCCCTGGGACCGGGGAGTCTAGGTCCGACCATGAAGGCGGCTCAGATTCCTTCTCCTTCTTCTCCTTCTTCTCGCGGGGCGAGGACTTGGGCTGGAAACGGTGGTACCACGAGGGGCTGGGGGTGCTGCTGGTGGAGTCCGCGGCGTGCACCAGGACGTCCGAGTGGACGCCGAACGCGTCAGGACTGGAGGCGTCCCACCCCAAGGGCGCCGCGGGCAGACTCTGGCTCAGTGCCTTGATCCTCCTCTCCAGGCCCGCCTCACCGTCCCTTCTGGGCGAGTCCCTGCCGCCACGGGTCTCCGACTTCATCTCGCTCTGCCACCGCTTGGTTTTGGAGGAGGGGGCCACGTAGTGGAAGTCCCTGGGGAGGTGGGGCAGCGAGTCAAAGGACTGGCTGCGGTAGATGGGGTGGTTGAGCTGCTCCGAGGACCTGTGTCGGCGCTCCGAAGGCGCGGCGGTGACCTGTGGCTTCTCCTTCTGCAGGGTGAGGCGCACGGGGTAGGGGGAGGCATAGCTCAGGATGGTCAGGGCGTCCTCATACACCATGCTGTCGTAGGTGATGGTCACGCTGCGGATGCGGTCTCCTGCACGTGGATGGGGGAAAGACAGGGGTGTGTATTTCATGACAACTTGGGGGTTAGGCAGTGTAGAAAGACACAGGTGTGTATTTCCTGACAACTTGGGGGTTAGGCAGTGTAGAAAGACACAGGTATGTATTTCATGACAACTTGGGGGTCAGGCAGCGCAGAAAGACAAGTGTGTATTTCATGACAAATTGGGGGTTAGGAGGTGCAGATAGACACAGGTGTGTATTTCATGACAACTTGGGGATTAGGCAGCGCAGAAAGACAAGTGTGTATTTCATGACAAATTGGGGGTTAGGAGGTGCAGATAGACACACG
>NC_134879.1:35607960-35632960 GCF_041734735.1 Babylonia areolata
GAAATACAGAGACAGACAGACAGAGCGCGTGAGTCCAGCCCACCAACCTGAGGGTTGTCCAAGGACCCAGAGGACCCTCTCCGATCCGATCCATGAGCCGTGTGGCCCGGCACGGCTGTTGACCGCTTCCTCTGCGGGTCCTGGGTTTGGAACAAAATCTTTCATTGAAACGCATCGAGTGCAAAATACACGTCGTCTGTGAGACACGGAGCTAGCAGCAAAGCAACATGCCCACAGTTTATAATGTGCTCTAACAGAAAAACTAAAACTCATGAGAGTGCTGGTAAACCCTAATTAATCATACTAAAGGGACAGTTTTGACATGTGTATTATTTGAATAAATTCAAGTTTGTAGCCATATAAATCAACGATGTAAAACATGATAATAATCATGAGACTGCTGGTATACCCTAATTATACAAAGAAATATTGATAATGTATGTTATTCGATTACATGCAAGTTAATCAACAATGTAAAATTCAAGTTTGTAGCCATATGAGTCAACAATGTAAAATTCAAGTTTGTAGCCATATGAGTCAACAATGTCAAATTCAAGTTTGTAGCCATATGAATGAACAATGTCAAATTCAAGTTTGTAGCCATATGAGTCAACAGTGTAAAATTCAAGTTTGTAGCCATATGAATCAACAATGTAAAATTCAAGTTTGTAGCCATATGAATCAACAATGTAAAATTCAAGTTTGTAGCCATATGAATAAAATTCAAGTTTGTAGCCATATGAATCAACAATGTAAAACTTCCATGCCCAATCAATGCGGATGTCATCAGCTCTGTTTATTTTTCTCAAGTTTCTGCGCATGCTTGTTAGGTACGACACTGTCAGTGACAACATCCCAGGCAACAACTGGTTGTCACAGAGGACAACTGAAAAACATAACAGAAAAAGAAAGAAAAAAAAAAGGGGGGTAAAACCAGTGGGAAAAAAAAACACACCTGCAAGACTAGGCCCTGATTTCTGATGTGAAGTACTGCGATGGACAGCTGCGTTAAGAATAATGTTTTGTAATATTTTCATGAAAATTGTGTCAGAGATAATACTTTTTAAAATCTTGAGACAATGATCATAAAAGCGCTCAGAAGGATTTCCTTTCTTCACCCGTACCCACGCCTTTCGTTCACAAATAAAAAGACGATATAATTATATTGTAGAAAGAAAACGACATATCAAAATCACTTCCAAAACTGAAATATGCATTTTAGCTTCTTATATTGTAATAACTTTTTAAAAAAAATTTTTTTATAGCAACAAAAAATGAAGTCAGAGGTTTGTGATGTTGAAATAACCCAGTTGCTTCGAGTGTTGGAATAACTGTAAAATTGAATATTCATACTTTTTTTTATACGGATGTGTGTGTGTGTGTGTGTGTGTGTGTGTGTGTGTGTGTGAGTGCATGATGACTTTACGTCATGTGTTCATTCGTACACAGGCCTACAATGCATGCGTAGAACTCACCTTTCCCGTCGAATTTTTTCTGTTTGGCTGCCAATAATCGTCACCTGCAGGACAGAACAATGAAAACGTTTTGGTTTTGTCGCTGTCACCATCATCCTCAGCATCATTAATGTCGTCACCTTAATATCATCATCATCATCACCACCATCACCGTCGTCGTCATTGTCTTGGATGATTATGAAGACCATCAGTACTTTTCATTCAGACAGTCATTCGTTTATACTCTGTGTTCATGTTTGTTCGAATGTGTTTTTGTTTTTACTTTATTTCTTCTCAACGATGTAAGGTGTGTGTCTTGGTCCTAAAACTCGACAAGACAAAAAACGACAACATCAGTGAGTCGTGGTGATGCGGTGAGTTATCATTATCATTCCTGTAGTTATTATCATCATAATCACCATCATTATTATCATCAAAACAAGAACTTGAGTCGTGGTGATGCGTGTGACACTTGAGTTATTATTATTATTATCAGTAGCAGCAGCAGCAGCAGTAGTAGTATACTTTTGGTTTAAACGGAGACTGGGAGAGAGAAAGAGAGAGAGAGACACAGACAGAGAGAGACAGAGAGAGATACTGAGAGAGAGAGAGAGAGAGAGAGAGAGAGAGAGAGAGAGAGAGAGAATCTCAAAATTTGTCGAACGCCAAGGTTTTCTTGAAATTATACGATACACGTCAAGGGAAACCTGGCCCGCTGTTCAAACAGTTTTAGTCTAAGACATGCATAAGCTTCTTTTCTTTTTCTTATACACTGCCATCCCTTTCTTGCTCTCTCAGAAGCTGAAGTGAACAAACTGACGCATTCCACGGGCGACAAGGCCGACCATATGACCTGGACACACACACACACACACACACACACACACACGCACTGACCACACAAGCCTTAGCCTTGCCGTGAAAAACTGGGTGTAGGTCACAGGGAGTGGAATGTGGTTGCTTTGTCAACAGTGAGCGAAACGGGTCACAAGTTCTGTTTCCAAGCTGGGCGGAAAAAAAGAGTGCGAGAGACCGAGAGAGAGGGGGGAAGGGATGAGTAGTGGGGGAGGGAGCTGGGGGGAGGGGGGTGTTGGAAGTGCAGCAGCAAGAAGGAAGGCGGATAGGTGAGAAGGGAAAAAGAGAGAGGGGAAAAAAACAAAAATAACCAAAAGGTATGAAAGCCAAAAGGAAGGAATGGAGAAACGAAGAAAGAATTTATTTAAAATGGAAAAAAATGAAAGATAAAAAAAGAAAGGAAAGAAGTGCCAGGATAAAAAAACAAACAAACAAACAAACAAAAAACACACCAAAACCACACACAGCTGTTTCATCATCATCATCATCATCATCTCTCTCTCTCTCTTTCTCTCTCTCCCTCCCCAACACCAGCCTTTCTTTTCATGCCCCCTCCCGCTGTATGAGTGCGTGTGTGTGTGTGAGTGAGAGAGAGAGAGAGAGGGAGAAAGGGAGTGTGTGTGTATGTGTGTGTGCGCGCGCGCGCGCGTGTGTGTGCTTGCTGCAAACAGTCTGTTTACACTGGTGTGGCAGCTACTGACTGGGTCAAGGAATGCGTGTCCTCGGCCGAAGATGGTGTCGCTACACTCATGCATACATCACTGAGTTAATTTGTGCACGGTAGAACTGAACTAGCTTTTCAGTGGATGAACTGTCCGTCGAGTCCACTGACGTGAAACCTCAGTCTGTATGCACCATGAGTTTTTTCACTTCACACCCGAAAGATAAAAGCACATCAGATAGACAGACACACAGACGGACACTGATTTACAAAGAAGAAGAAAAAGTAGGATATTAACAACGATTACAGCAGTAACAAGCAAGAAACACTCATACACACGCGCGTGAGAGAGAGCATAGACATAGTACACAGACACACACGCACACACGCACGCACACACACACACACACACAGAGGCATTTCATTGTCTACACCTGTGAACATCTATGGCAGAGAAGAGGGCGACAGAGAGAGAGAGAGAGAGAGAACAAGGAGGAGGCGGGGAATAGAAAGGCAGGTACACAGATAGATTGGATGATAAATGGAAAGAACTCAATAAATATATAACTGTCTGGTCGAATGCCCGTTGGGAAAATAGACCTGACGCATGGAACTACCACTACGAGAAAAGTCAGTCCATAATTTGTACTTGGGAGAGAATACGTTTGTGTGTTGCCCACTGTGACTTCTCAGATAGTCATCGCAGCATTCCTGGCATTTCTAGCAACCTTAAAATGCCAACCCGTCTTTCTTGGATTGTTGGCAGGATACTTGATTTTACAGTCGACCACACACACTTACGGACTCAAAGAGTTAGTCTACTTTTCTTTCAAACTTCTCATCTTCTCTGTTGAAAATTCATAACCTGAAACTTGTCAATGTGAAGGAACTAGGCGTTAAAATAACTCATGGTAACAAATGATAGTATATCTGTCTGAAAAACAAAACAAAACAAACCTGCTTGTCTTTCTCTCTATCCGTGTATATGCGCACGTGCTTCGCTTGCGTGTGCATGTATTGGCCTATGTGCACATCTGTTTTGCGTGCGCGCGTTTCTGCGTGCGTGTTAGTGTATGTGAGTGTGTGTGTGTGCATGCACGCGCATGCGTATTCATATGAATTATTCTTGCGTGTTTCGAAAGAAATGAAAAGTACAAAAATGGTTACAATATATGAACGGCCCAAATAATCCACTGACTGGCTACACAGAAATATCACTGAACATTCTCGCGGCAGCGATGCGTGAGCAACGGACATAAACCCGAATCGTCCACACCTTACAGACCCAACGACCGTGACTGACAACGAAACGCACACACTGGTTCAAACAGTACGACACAAGTCTGTGGAGCGGTCGAATGGCTCTGACACATTAAATCAATCACTTGGATTCAGAGACAACAAAAGGCTTTTTATGATCACTTCTTCTGCCACAGGCCATCGGCATTAATTTTTATGATCACTATGTTTGTGTGAGTGGGACATAGGCAAGCACGGCTAGGTTTAATTGAGTGATGAAAAAAAAAAAAGGCCAGTCAAAAACGAAAACAAATCATCAAGCAAGCAAGCAAGCATACACACACACACACACACACACACACACAGATTCCTCCGAGTAACACTGGCGTTGTTCGCTTTATCAATTTTACATGCGAGCGTGTACAATTTGTGCGGTATTGGGATGATTAAAAGTAAACCTCACGCGCGCGCGCATGTGTGTGTGTGTGTGCGTGCGTGCGTGCGTGGCGCGCGCGTGTGTGTGTAAGAGAGAGAGAGAGAGAGAGAAAGCTTGCGCGTCTCATTGTGTGTATTTACATTCTCTGCTGCCTGCGTGTGAGCGCCAACTTGAAGTGCATCCAAATTAGGGGCCAATGACTGAGGCGACAGCTGAGAGAATGAAAGAATGAACAATGAACAAAGGGTCACAGTAAAAAAAAAATAAAAAAAAAAAAAAGGACATACACATGTAGGTGTTTTACATACACTTCCTGCCCTAAGGCCCGTCGGCCACGGGGCGTCAGTGTCGGCCGCGCATCATTTTGTGATGCCTCGCTACAATCGTCGCGCGAACGCCTGAAACCTGATGCAGTATTGATTGCGGAAAAGGAGAAAAGGAGAAGACTGGTAAGAGTGGAAGGGGTACAGAAAGAAAGGAAGAAAGAAATTTCAGTTTCAGTTTCAAGGAGGTATCGAAGCATACGGATTGATCCATATTCGCTTCACCATATAGATAAAAAGAAAGAAGAAAAGAAAGAAAGAAAACGGAGCAGATGGTTGACTACACATAAACCCACAGCGCTGGTCAGGTCTTGAGTGCATAACCTACGTTTGTATCAACCACTGACATGGCATGAGATATCATGAGAATAAATTCATCAAAATATACTAAGATGAGAGATACGTAGAAGGCAAAATTATTCACTAATTCGTTGTTGTTTTTTAACGGGCCAACTTCAATGAACTCGTGCGTAGCCACACACGCATGCATACTCAACACACAAGCTTGCAAATACGCAGAAGTATTAGGAAGAAATCATCATCCACAGACAGACAAAATGACATATAGACTCCGTTCCACACCTCAGCCGAAACACACACACACACGCACAAACACACGCACGCACACACACACACACACGCACACACACACACGCCCCCCCCCCCCCCCCCACACACACACACACGCACACACCCACCCACACACACACACACACACGCACACACACACCCACACACACACACACAGATCCATGTCTATAAATGTGCTGCTGGGCGTGCAGAAAGAGAGCGATCCGTGTAAGGAATCCATCACCTACAGAGCAGGACCAGGACTTGACACAGTTCAATCGATGCTGGCCTCACACATCCCAATGAATATTGAATGCGCAGTCAAGATTGTGCACATACGCTCACTCTCTCTCGCGCGCGTACGCACACACACACACACACACACAGGCACGCACGCACACACACACGCACGCACGCACACACACACACACACACACACACACAGAGTTTCAGTTTCACTGAGGAGATGTCAGCACGTGCGAATGACCTATTTTTGCTGCACCACACCTGCCTTGAAAACACCACAAAACAAAAACAAGGGGCATATAACCTAAACATGTATACATAGACACACACACGCACACGCACTGACACACGCAAGACAGACAAATGAATAGATTCTGTTTGCTGTTAGGTGACCAAACGTAAATAAATCAATAAATGAACAAACAATGAACGAATAAAGAAACGAATAAATAAATGAAATACAAAGATAAAGAGGAACACGGGATTAGCAGAATTGAGAAGAAACAGACATACCAACTCAAGAACAAAGACGGAGATAGAAAGAGAGAGAGAGGTGGGGAGGGGTTGTGTGAGAGAGTCACGCGATGAACAAATAAAACAAAATGGAAATGGATGTTATTCCCCACACCAAATCCACAGGCTTTAAAGGGATTGGGGAGTGACAAAGGTATTAAAAGCACGATATCATGTGTGTGTGTGTGTGTGTGTGTGTGTGTGTGTGTGTGTGTGTGACAGACAGACAGACAGGCAGGCAGGCAGACTTTCAGATAAGAATCCACGCTACTCGGCCAGCCAGGACAGATAATAATCTCTCAACTACTTCCGTTTGGAAACGCCAATGGTGACACGTAGACTACTTCTGCTAAGCACGCAGAAATCGACAACAGATACAGATGTCGATTAAAAAAAAGAAAAAATAAGAAAAAAAGAAAGAAAGGAAGAAAAAAGCACTCCTCTTGCCCTGTTCCCACCCTTCCCACCACCGTTCCTTCATCCAGATGAGCTGTCAGGGAAACTGATAGTGCTCTGACAGGCATGTGTGTCTATTCGTCAGCATCTTTTGGCTGAAAGTGAATTCTTTTTTGTTTGTGGTGACGAATGTACGTATGAAAGCTGCAACGAACGTTGTGAAAATTAGTGCCATGCAATACCTTGTGTTGTGAGAGTTGTCTCGCTGTATCTTTTCCCATGATCTGACTAACTTTCGCAAAACAGGAGAAATAGTGGTCAGCATTGGTTTAAAACAAATAAAGCAAAAATTCTTCCTAACACACACAGACATCGTTACGGATACACACAGGCACACATACGCGCGCATGCACAATCGTCTAATACCACTCGTAGCGAAAGAACCCCGGAACACACACACACACACACACACACACACACACACACACACACACACACACAGAGAGAGAGAGAGAGAAAGGGGGGCTAACGCTGCTTATCCATAAGTCTAAACTTGACCACCGTTATAAAGCAGCAGGACAGAAAGGGAGACAGGGGACAGAGATCCACTGATAATTACAGTGATTATCATCAGCACAACCAGCCATGGAAAGAGATCACTGTCTCTCAATGATTATCATCAGCACAACCAGCCATGGAAAGAGATCACTATCTCTCAATGATTATCATCATCACTACCAGCCATGGAAAGATATCACTGTCTCTCAATGATTATCATCAGCACAACCAGCCATGGAAAGAGATCACTATCTCTCAATGATAATCACCAACACTTCTAGCCAGTGGAAGTGATCACTGTCTCTCAATGATTATCATCATCACAACCAGCCATGGAAAGAGATCACTATCTCTCAATGATTATCATCAGCACAACCAGCCATGGAAAGAGATCACTGTCTCTCAATGATTATCATCATCACTACCAGCCATGGAAAGAGATCACTGTCTCTCAATGATTATCATCATCACTACCAGCCATGGAAAGAGATCACTGTCTCTCAATGATTATCATCATCACTACCAGCCATGGAAAGAGATCACTGTCTCTCAATGATTATCATCATCACAACCAGCCATGGAAAGAGATCATTATCTCTCAATGATTATCATCATCGCTACCAGCCATGGAAAGAGATCACTGTCTCTCAATGATTATCATCATCACAACCAGCCATGGAAAGAGATCACTGTCTCTCAATGATTATCATCATCACAACCAGCCATGGAAAGAGATCACTATCTCTCAATGATTATCATCATCACAACCAGCCATGGAAAGAGATCACTATCTCTCAATGATTATCATCAACACTACCAGCCATGGAAAGAGATCACTATCTCTCAATGATTATCATCATCACTACCAGCCATGGAAAGAGATCACTGTCTCTCAATGATAATCACCAACACTACTAGCCAGTGAAAGAGATCATTATCTCTCAAAATTAATATACCACCTCCCGCCGCTAATACAAAACACCACTGGCTGAAAAACACATGCATCCATGCACGCACGCACACACACACACACACACACACAGAGAGAGGGGGAGAGAGAATGACAACATATACAGCCGTCCATTTTGACAATTTTCTCTTTCCTGCACAGACATGCGTCGATACAAAAACTTCTCTCTCTCTCTCTCTCTCTCTCTGTCTTTACTATACAACGCCAGTTCTAGAATTGTGCTCACTTGTTAGTAATGTCCCCGTGTCCGAAGGGCTTCATTACTGAATGAGAGAGAGAGAGAGAGAGGGGGGGGGGGGGGCGGGGGGGAGAGAATGACAACATATACAGCCGTCCCCGTGTCCGAAGGGCTTCATTACTGAATGGACATTAAAAGCACTGTCATTGTCATTGTCATTCTCTCTCTCTCTCTCTCTCTCTCTCCTTCTCCCCACTGTACAACAAAAACCTCCCCCCCCCCAGCCCCCCGGCCCTTCCCCGGACCCTTCCTTTTTCTCTTTTCTTTATATATATATATATATATATATATATATATATATATATTTATCTCTCATGGTTTTTTATTTAAGGTGTGCAGGGCGTCGACACAAATTTTTAATGTACAAATCTCCTCTTTACAAATAAACGACCACTCCCTTTTTTTCTTTCAGTCGTATCAGAACCCCCACTTGTCAATCAGAAGCTATCACAGGCCACCACAACGACGTGAGGAATTGTAAAAAACAACAACAAGAAAAGAAACCGAAAAACAACAACAACAACAACAACAAACCGACAATTAACGGAGAACGTACGCAATGTCTCACACAGCGACGGCCCCCATGGACAGCGGTATTTCTAACAGGGGGAGAGGTTATAGTTGGAAATAAGAAATCTTTTGCCCCAAGTGGCCAGACGAAACAGGAAAATTCAAGTCGCGTTCAGCCATATACTGCTGTGTAATGCAGCATGTTGTGGTAATGATATCTTGCTTTGTCTTAGTACACGGTGCTACTTGTGGTTGGAAAACAGGGGGGAAAAGTGTATACACACACACACACACACACACACACACACACACGTCTAAAATCGTGAAAGTGAATATCCGTCAAAACAAGAACTATCACTTCTACTGGTGGGGCTTTTGGTGGGGGTGGTACTGCTTTTACTACCACTACTACAACTACTACTACCGCTGCTGCAACTGGTGCTACTGCTATTACTACAACACAATAACCATACCATACATCAGTCGTCAAACCGAACGAACAGAGCGACAACCACGTGAGGTGTGAAACTACAGCTAATTAACAGAGCTAATTAACAGGGAGGACTGTGACATCACACAGTGCACCGACCATGGACAATGGTCCCTCTGATGCCAGGTATTTAGGGCGGTTCATGACGTGACGTCATAGCTGGCAAAATGACCTCGCTATCAACCGTTCCAGTCGCGAGGCATTCATGTTGCAGACGTGACTATGCATGTTCCTCGAAATCGGGGATGTTTTCACTATGTGTCACATCTCATGACAAAATGCAAGACATGTGCCTTCCCAACACCTGTCTCCATTCCCGCCCCGTTAACCAACCCTAACTCGTCTTGAGAGCAGTGTGGTGGGTGTATAACTGGAACGTGTTGCACGTGTGGTGAGGGACGTCACTGAACGATGATCAGTTCTTCGTTGTCTTGTCACTGGCGAGGTTCGTGGCTTTTTCGCCCCGTGACTGTCTGAGTCGGCTGTGTCTGTTGGGGGTTTCTGCAAGACTGGTTGCCCAGTTGGGCACCTGTTTCAGCGAAGTTAAACATATCGCTAAAACGGGTGCACATGAAAAAAAACAACAAAAAACAAAACATAAAACCGCCGCAAAAGTGTTTCCTTTATTATTTCCTCCGGGTCAGGGGAATGAATGGATGGGAAGAAAATGATGTGGATATATCCGAATTTTGTTCTTGTTGTTAAAGAATTTGTTCTCTGTTCGTTTTGTCCTGTTCAGGTTCAGAGATAAAGGGAGTGAGTGGGAGTAATAGATGAATTTCGATGCAACGGGAAATTGGGGGTTAAAGGTAAATAAAGGAAACATTTTTGCTGCGGTTTTTGTTGTTCTTGTTGTTATTATTTTTCCATGTGCGTGTGTTGGATGTGAGTGTTTTAAACATAGTGTTAGCAGTATGTGATAATGTTCGTTTTTCCGTAATGATAAGTTTCACCCATTAAGATAGGAATTTGTTAAGTTTTTCTTGTAAACCTTCCTAGTTATTGTTTAACCATGTCTTTTGTTCTCGTCACACAGGTGAGTTACATGTAAAGGAAGATATCCAAACCACCCTCTTCTCTTCGTGTTTCTTGCATCCTTTCGAACTATATAAACTTAACACATGACAGTAATATATGACAGCTGACATTTGTCAGTTCATAACAGAATAGGTTGACAGTTCACTATTGTGATATTTGACAGTTTATGAATTTTTTAGGAGGTGAGGGGACAAATGAAAATTTATGTTAAGGTTTGTTCATGTTCATCTATACATTCTATATTCACTGAGAACAAAAGACAAGGTTAAAAAGTAACTAGGAAGGTTTACAAGAAAAACTTATCAAATTCCTATCTTAATGGGTGAAACTTATCATTACGCAAAAACGAACATTATCACATACCAGTTAGTGTTAGATGGAATCCAGTGTGTGTGTGTGTGTGTGTGTGTGCGCGCGCGCGCGCGTGTGTGTGTGTTGTCTGGGTGTGGGTTTCCAGTCCGTTCGTTCTCTTCTACAACGTAAAAAATCAGCATCTTGAGAAAACGAAGAGCGCATGGTCAGCACTTGTCGTAGAACTCAGAACGCTGGACAATCGCAACAGGAAGAACATGAATAGGGGGGAAAAGGATATTAAATCAAGAACTGATCGACAGTAACAACGTTAGAAGCACAAACGATATTTGTGGGTGGATCGCCTGTCGACAAACTATTAACATACCTTATTTACTACTGTTTTTCCGTTATCAATACCACTGAGAGAGTAAAAAAAAAAAGAAAAAGAATTAAACAGAATTGACAGGCATGTAAACTGCCCTGGCAGCAAATGTCCACGAGAGTCGATGAACAGCTGTGATCCCTTAAATGTACATGACCTTGGAAAACTCTACATTGTGTATTGATATGCCTGTGTGTATATAATACTTGCTGGAAACATCTGTGGGGATTCGGAATACATTTTGTTCCGGAACTATGAAAACTGTAATGTTAAAACTGGAATGTTAAAATAACTGGAATGTTGGGCGATGTGTTGCAATGTAATGCCTCGTGTTGTGTATCTCACCCAGTTGACTTGTTCAACGATGCTAATAACTGTCGTTAAAAAGGAAGTAAACAGTGGAAAGAAATACATTTGAATAAAAAAAACCAAACTTTCAAACACACACACACACACACACACTGATTACTATTACTGGCCGGCCCTACTGCTATCACTACAACTACTGAGAAAATGAGGTCATTCTTGACCACATCAACAGGGCGGGATGGGTGGGTGGGGATGGGGGATAAACCAAAAGATAACCATCGACGCCACAAACTACAGGGACAGGTCACTTTCTATCAGTACGTGTCACCGCCTACCTCGCTTACATAGAACCCCAGTGGTGTCACACTTACCTCTATGCACACAGTGAACTGTAGAAACAGATGCTGTTTCAAAAACTTGTCCTCTCTCTTCTATTAAAAAAAAAAAAAAACAAAAAAAAAAAAAACCCTGCCCAGTTTCCCCGTGGATTTCAATTTCCAGACCCACACATCACTTGTCATACCGATTCAATCACGCCACAACTCTGACACATATGAAACGAACAACAGAGAGACAGACAGACAGAGAGACAGGGAGACAGTGAGAGAGACAGACAGACAGACAGAGACAGACAGACAGACAGACAGCATAATATTGTCCCACACAGCGACACCCCAGGAAAATGGCATTCTCTGATGGGAAGGATTGTGCACTGATAGGCCAGCGTGTATATAATTCATGGCGACAGCATCTGTTGGTGACACAAATCTTTTGTTGTGATTGCCAGGTAAAAAAAAAAAAAAAAAAAAAAGGAAAACTAAGAACGCCATAAAGTGGTGTTGTATAATGCATTGCCACGTGTTGCTGCATGTTGTGAATAGCATCTTGCTTTGTCTTCGTGCATGATGATTCTAATGGATGGAAATTAATCATTAAAAAAAAGAAAGTGGATAGGAATGTGGATGAAAAAAATCTCAACACATACACTCACACACAAACACACACGCTGAACTATACTAAAAAAAAATTGCCACCAAATCTTGGCAACAAGCGAGTTGTTCATGATAAAACTTGTATTGTAAAAAATCCAGTTTGACAGAGAAACAAATATGCAAATATATATAAATGAGTGGCGCTTAACGATGATAATGTACGCGTCCCAGTGAGAGCATCACGATATTCACACAGAAATAAATGATGAAAATACAATACACAGACACGCGCGCGCGCGCGCGCACATGCACATGCACATGCACGTGGGCCAGATGCAGTGGCTGAAGCCTGAAAAGAAAGAAAGCAAGCAAAGACAAAAGGAGAGAAAAAGAAAGAAAGAAAGAACAGAGAGGAAAAGAAAGGGACAAGAAAAGAACAGATCAACCACACATAGTTGCTGACTACATTTCCCATTTTTTGTCACCAAAAAGGGATGAACCGCTCACCGCGAAAACACACACACACACGCACGCACACACGCACGCACACACACACACTGTCCCTTCCTCCGCCCCCCCCCCCGCCCCCCCCTCCCCCCCGCCTTGTCCTTGCCCCCATCCCCATACAAAAATGTCAAGCATCCGAAACAAGTCCCAACGACTGATGACACGATAACCATCGACCGCCCAGTTGGATCGGTCAGACACTGCACAGTGACCGGTGTAGCAGGCTACAGTATACCCTGTTCAGAATATACCCCGTCCATAACATACCCTGTCTAGAATTTACCCTGTCCAGAATATACCCCGTCCATAACATACCCTGTCTAGAATTTACCCTGTCCAGAATATATACCACGTCCATAACATACCCTGTCAAGAATATACCCTGTCTAAAATATATATACCCTGTCCAGAACATACCCTGTCTAGAACATACCCTGTCCAGAACATACCCTGTCTAGAACATACCCTGTCCAGAATATACCCTGTCGAGAATATACCCTGTCTAGAACATACTCTCTGGAGGCGAGATACCGAGGCAGAGCTGAAGCAGCAAGGGACCAACTGGACTGGAATGGCCAGAACAGCCCAGAACAGAGTGCGATGGCGAGGGGTCGTCGATGGCCTATGCTCCACCAGGAGCGATGGGCAAAATGAAAATGAGAACATACTCTGTCCAGAATATATATACTATGTCCAGAACATACAATGTCTAGAACGTACCTTGTCTAAAATATACCCTGTCCAGAATATACCGTCTAGAATATACCCTGTCCAGAATATACCCTGTCTAGAACAAAACCGTTCAAGACTATAATCCTGTCTAGAACATTACCTATCCAGAATATAACCTGGTATAAAAACGACATAAACCAAAACATCAGAAAGTTTAAGGTCAAAGGTCCTTTGGCCTTTTACGGCCATCGGGGCAGTGAACTCATATCCACTGTGTCTGGCGCCCGGCGGGGCCCAATCCTCTCCTTCCGCCGTTTTCAATCTTCCCCGACAGAAGTCGATGTCCGGCCATTCACAGCTGGGTGGAGAGAGGGAAATCGAGGTGGGTAGAGTGCCTTCCCAAGGGCACAGCACCAGGCCGAAGCGGGGGACTGGAACCCCGATCACTGATGAACAGAGGATCCAAAGTCCAATGTCCACCAACCGTCTGCCACAGCAGAGGCTGCTTTATGAAATACCCTCTTGGCCATTTCATAAACCCCAGGGTTTAAAGCAGCCCGGGTCATTTTATACCCGTGTATATTTTGACACAGGCCGTTTTATAACACACACACCCCCCCCCCCCTCACCCCTTTCCCGCACCCCCTCCCTCCATCCCAACTTTTTTATATTATATTTCTATGTGGAATGATATTAAAATTGAAGGCCATTCTATACCAGCGTATATCCTGGGCAGGGGGTCTATTCCGGCCTGTTACACCGGGACAGTTATCTGATCGATACAAAGCGACACAGATCAAAGACGGACACTGATAAAAATGTAGCAGCACTGATTGAGGGCAATTCACCTGTACTCGACTGCTTAGCGAAGGGAAAATGTACTCTGGTGTACTTTTCTTTTCACTCCTAAACACACACACACACACACACCCATTTGTTTGTCTACAGGTGTCTGTGTGAGTCCACAGGTGTCATAAATCAAAACAAAACCTCTCTCTCTCTCTCTCTCCCTCCCTCCCCTCCCCCCTCTCTCTCTGTCATTACAACTCCTTTCTTTCTCTCTCGCACACAGTCACATTCACTCTCACTCAACCCCCCCTCCCTCTCTCTCCCCACCTCACTAACCCCACTCGCCCACAACAATCTTAAGCATTAAGCACTTTTACAAACGCATATTTGGTGACCCAGACCATTATCCTTTCAAGCAGTGTATCAGAAAACAGCACATTTATCGTTGAGGTGGGAAGGGAAAGTGTAACGAAAAGTGGTAGAAGAGAGGTTTTGTGTCAGACCGAAAGTGACAGTCACCTGGCAGTCTGAATCAATACATGATTATCTGGAGGGTGGGGCAGAGAGAGAGAAAGAGGAAAACAGAGGAATGGAGGCTGTATGGGGAGAGAGTGGGTGGAGGGAGGAAAAGACTCAGACAGGAAGGAGCGTGTGTATGTAGCTTGAATTTCACAAACAGCAAGCCATTGTGACAACAACAACAACAACAACAACAAATGGTATCACAACACAACACGATACACCACAACATGATACAACACCTCCACAACAGTTCAAGGTCATGACCTACTCACCTTCCTCCAAGTCCACAATGTCCCCTGTGGAGAATGCGGGGTTCTCATAGCAACTGGGTCTCGGGCCCATTCTGTCTCTGTTGCCGTCGCCATCAGAGTTGACGAGACTTTTTCTGGCGCGTTTGGGAGGAAAGAGAAATGCTGTGGAAACAGAAGGGGAAGGGGGGGGAAAAGGTCGAAATTAGTGACAGGAAAATTCAGATTTTCAAATTATTTATCGTAAAAGGAGGAGATGGGGGAGTTGGGCGAGGGGAGGGGGGGGAGAGAGAGAGAGAGAGAGAGAGAGAGAGAGAGAGAGAGACAGACAGACAGACAGACAGACAGACAGAGACAGATACAGAGAGACAGGTACAGACAGACAGACAGAGACAGAGAGACAGAGACAGAGATGAAAATTGACGTGAGCGCGCGCGCGCATACACACACACACACACACAAACTTTAGGATGCACACACACACAAAAAAAAGCAACACAACGTTTTCAAAAAAATCTCCATTCCCATTGGTTCGAGCTATTATAATTGAATGCTTCAGCATACATTGTGGGCACTGTTGATACCTTGCAAACCGAAGACAGCCACAAAACTGTCATGAAAATAGCAACAACAGTCAATAACAAAAGCAAGAAGAAAGGACAGAAAAAGAAGTGTGGGAGGAGGAAAAGGAGAAGAAGAACAACAACAACAGCTACAAAAACAGCAACAACACGGCAACAAAGCTGTTATGGATAATATACTCTGATGCAACAGACCAATGACACCAGGAAGAATAGTTTGAGACATTTAATTTAGCAATGCGATAGATCACCGGTGTCACTGAAAAAAGACCCCATCTGATTGTTAGCTCCGAAGGTACACCCAGGATATTTTGCGAAAAGGACCACTGGAGGTTTGTGAAGAACTATCATCCCGAGTGACTTATTCATTTATTCATCTATCTATCTATCTATCTTTTTTTTTTTTTTTTTTTTACGAGGCAAATTAAAATTTTCCTCAGTAACTGAATAATAACGCAAACAACTATATACAAATCAACATTTGAACATGTAATTTTTCCATAGTCCTTGACCGTTTTTCACTATCAATAGACAAAGTTCTATCACAAAGAAATACATATGGAAGAGACGAAGGATTTCAATTTTAACAGTACTCTATTTCTCTGAAAACAATAAGTAGAATTTAATGGAGTTTAAGTGTGTTTACCGCTTTTTACACTCATCCATTTGTTACTTCGTTCGTTCATTTATTCATTCATTTTTTGTGCACATGTTGATCTACTTAAAGTATGTTCATGTAAATTGGTGGCTTCATTATTTACCGTAATGCATACATTTGCTTTTGTTTCTATAATCAAGCCAAAAACCTACAGATTTAACTTTTAGATATTAAAAAGAGAGGAAGTATGGGCTGAAAAACTATGTGCGTGCGCGTGCGCGTGCGCGTATGTGTGTGTGTGTGTGTGTGTGTGTGTGTGTGTGTGTGTGTGTGTGTGTGTGGTGTGAGCGAAAACGTATTGTTTGCGTGCGCTTCTATGCAATTGTTTTTCTGTATGATCCATGGTTCAGTATAGGAACTGATTCTACTTCGGAACATTACGCAGGCTTGGTAAGAAGAGTGGAGGTATAGGTGGGGGATAAGGGGGCGTGGTCAGTCGGGAATGGGAGGGTGGGGGTTAGAGGCGAGAATTTTGAACTAAATTTAAACAAGAAAAAAAAAAGAAAGAAAAGAAAAAAAGAAAAAAACTTGACAGGGGGCTAACTCGAATCTGTTACACCGGCAGATAATAAGTGAGTGAAGTAGGATGTGTCCAACAGATATAATGATAATTCTTCAGGGGAATGGTGAAGGGGGGGGGGGGGGTTCGGGGGTTGGGGGGGGGGGGTTGGGGGGGAAGGGATATCAGGATCGTCCTAGCAGATTAAGAGGAGAGAGAGAGAGAATGAGAGAGTGTGAAAGAAAGAGATGGAGAGAGAGAGAGGGGGGAGAGAGAGAGAGAGTGGGGGAAGGGGGATCAAGGCCTATTCTGGGCAGGATGTGTCCTCTGGCGGGATCTGTGACAACAGGGCCTGACCTTCTTAGCATCGATGATCGGTATCGATCATGTGAGAAGAGCTGCCGGATAGTGAAGGACTGGCAGTGGGGTCGTAGTGGTGTTGGGGATTGAGGAGGGGGTGGAAGTGAGGGGCCGGGGATGGGGGGAGGGTGGGGGCTGGGGTGGCGTCAGAGAATGAGGGAGGGGGGAAGGAGGGGAGAGCACCTGGAGAGAGAGACAGACAGACAGACAGACAGACAAACAGAAACACATAGAAAGAGAGAGAAACTCAGAATAGTTTAACTGTAGAGACTTCTGGCTCACAACAATAGAGACAGAGAGAGACTTTGACACTTTAATGTCATTGGTCATGAGGTCCTTATGACATGGGTCAATGCGTCAACATATTTTCATAGCATAACAAAAGGTTAGAATAAACGAATGAATATAGTGAAAGCAATAACTGAAACGAAACAAAAATATTTCTTTGAAGAAAAATGGTAGCAACCAACAGGCCACCCAACACATTAATAAATCCGTTCGTTCATTCATCCATCAATGAAACAGATTCCATCACTGGTTACAGAAGAAAATGTCAGAACTATCTAATCAAAAAGTTTGTAGTTGTTTATAGTGATTTTTGCCTTATCGTCAAAGCCTCTGGTATAAATGAGAGAGAGAGAGGGGGGGGAGAGGGAGAGACAGACAGAGTTAAATCCCATAATGAGAATTTCAGTCCAAAAGAGAGACAGACAGACAGACAGAGTTAAATCCTATAATGAGAACTTCAGTCCAAACCTGATCCTAAAATTTGTTCTTGTCCTGCATATGCCTGTCTGGGCAGTGTATTTCAATTCATTTCTGATAACCTCACCTTCACAGAATGAGTTAACGTATAAAATGTATCTGCTTGATTCTGGATGCACAACTGTGTTAGGTGTGTTGTGAGTGATGAACAACAAAAAATCTTTGCAGGTTGGTAAATATACTATCTTAATAATGCCACAAAGATGTACACCCCACAGAGAGAAGGAGAGAGAGGAAGGGGAGGGAGGAGGAAGAGATAGAGAAGGAGGGAGGGAGAGACAGAGAGAGAGGGAGGGGGGCGATGGAGATCAGATTATGGTTAAGCGGATTGGCAGCCATGATGTCAACGATCTGGACAGGCGTCCTTTGTCCACTTCTAAAGATCTTGGTCACGCACTCCCCAGTTGAGGTGTAAGACAAGAGAACAACAATAACAAGAGACACTACTGTCAACGGTTTTCTCAGCAACAATCGACTAGTGTATCCTCAATACGGAAGCATCCACAGGGATCCGTTTATCATCAACAAGAGACCAGGGAATCAGTTACTCACTGTATTTATACATCTCCAAATCTTGGCGCGGAAACAAATCAAAGCCCTTTAACCCTTTCACCGCCAAGCTCGCATTTATGCATAGGCGTGGTAGAGGACCCATGTCACTGAAAGGTGACCATTCATTGGTCTGTTATCCATGAACCTACTGCTCTTAATGTTCAGTGGTAGGATAGGCCATATTTTCTATACATCGCAGGGGGAATCCCCAGCTATTCTTAGCCACTGTTTTTTCTGTGTTAATACCACAACGGAATTTTTTACTCAAAATTGACTGGCTGTGAAACGGTTAACACCCAATTTCCAAACGCACACATGACTTTGAAACACAGGCATGAAAGACATCTTATAAACCCATGTACATACACACAAACATAAATACAAATCACGACCACCACCACCACCACCACTCATCATCAGTTTGGAACCAGTTGATCATTGATCTGTTGGTCATCAACGTGGGACAGTGAACACTGTCCAAACGGAAACCGCCTCTGCAAATCCCATTTGATAAGAAAAGGAAGTGTTGTATGTTTTACCAGGACACCGTATTTCTCCAAACTCTGGTTGTTCAAATCATCACGGGACAAAGTTTATCTTCAGCACGGGACCAGTTTCTCATCAACATTGGACAAGTTTATTATGAATTTACGACCGGTTTATCATCAACATGGGAATAAGTTTATTCACAACAGAGGCATAAGTTTAGTTTGTCCTCAACGCGGGATCAGTTTATCCTCAACACAGGACCATTTAATCCTTAGAACACACACACACACACACACACACACACACACACACACACACACAGAGAGAGAGAGAGAGAGAGAGAGAGAGAGAGAGAGAGAGAGAGAAAGTGAACTGTTATATCTCAATACCGGACCAGTTTTCGTCGACGCAGATCCAGTGTATCAAATGATCTCGAAATCCAGGTCAGCATTCTTCATAATGAGGAAATAAGATTATATTCAGTGCACCACTCGCAGCGGTAATCAGGAAAATTAGTTCCTTCGTGTAATGGGGAAAAACACAAGCGAAAAAAAAGAAAGAAAAAAAAAGCGGCCGGACTATTTCTCACTTTTCGAGTAAAGTCAGCTGTGAGTAAAGGCGAAAAAAAAAAGATATCGATTTTCGCGACTACGTTGAGACCACAATATAAGCCATTAATTAAGATAACTTCCTTTATAAACATCTTGCCTCTGCAAACAAACAATAATGAAATGGTCTGAGAATAACAAGGAAAAATATTGTTGAAAATGATAATAAAACAGAGGAAGAGGAAGAATGGCGGAGAAGATCTGTTCACGAAACTTAGTTATTATGGACTTGGAGAAATGACGTAAAAAACGATGATAATAAACAAGGAAGAGGAAGAAGGAAAATGGATTTTCCCCAAACAGCATAGAGAAAGGAGTGTTTTTAAAAGTGAGCGAAAAGAAAAAAACACTTTTACAAAAAGGCATGATACAGTCAAACCTGTTCACACACACACACACACACACACACACACACACACACACACACATACACGCGCGCGCACGCGCACGCACGCACGCACACACACACACACACACACACAGAGGGGGAGGTACATATAAACAGAGAGAGAGAGACACACACACACACACACACATATATATATATAGAGAGAGAGAGAGAGACAGAGAGAGAGAGAGAGAGAGAGACTCAAGATGGTTTATATATATAGTCCAAGATGAATAATGGGCAATAACAAAGTTTGCAGATGTCACTGTGTCACCAACTATGCAATTGTTTTGATAAATTAATTACAGAAAATGGGGTAACACTATCTCTACTGACATAAAAGCTGTATATGAACACCGTATTCTTACTATAACACCATCAGCAGCTGACGCCTCATCAACAAAAACAATAATAATGATACTAGTGATATGAATAATAACTGGACATAACAAAACGCCTTGCTCAATGGCTCTCCGCTTTTATGAACAATACACAAAATAAAAATTATACACTATTCCATAAAATGGGTACATGGGATTATCATCCATATATATACGTTCAATTTATCATATCAATACATACGTTCACGAAGAGATTCTCTCTCTCTCAAAAAAAATAAATAAATAAATAAAATTCTCATCGCCTACTTCATATTCCCATTGGCCCCCCGAACCCAGAGTTCGTAAAGATATCTTCGTATATATGACACATAGTTTCTTTCACATCTTAAAGTTAAATCATACAGAGAAAGGAGCACACAAAGAGACGCGGACAGGTAACCATTATTTAGAATCCATGAACATTATTGTGTGGTATATAAATGCCCCCCCCCCCCCAACCCCGCCATCCTCCCCCCACACCCCACACACCCCCCAAAAAAGAAGAAAAAAGTGATAGCCTCGTAACCAATGTGTCATTTTCCTCAACCACCTGCCGCACACAACCAGTGCCGGCATCTGGTGTCTACGCTGTTCTTATCACAGTAGACCGTTTTAATTAACCAACAAATTGATTGTCCTGGGGTTGTGTTCGCTAGCTGCTCGTGGGAAATGAAACCTAGGCCAAAATCCCAGCGACTGTATGTGCTGGGTCAAAATTAAGTGGGGTACTTTTTTTTTCTCTCTCTCTCTCTCGCGAACTTGTGACTTCAGTATGTCCCCAAAACTTAGTGTGGATGTGATTAAGAACCGGTCATTTCCTCTTTCACTATCCCAGATATGACTTTAACATCAATGTCCGCAACACGAACAGACTAAAACAGCGTCAAAGGCAGCGAGAATGCACAATTTCGACATGAAAATCACACTGCACTCTAGTGTGATTTACATACGTGAAAGATGGCTATGGTTTTCAAGAACGAAATTACTTATTTTCACAAAGGAAATATACTTCCACAGTTAATAAAACAGGCAGGTTGTCACCACTACCATGGGTGACACAAAACCTATTCTTGGTGATAAAGCTCCAAAACACACAAAAGCTGTGGTCAAAACATCCAGGGATTTATCGCTTTTCCTCCGTATTCAGACCAAGAAAAGGAAACAAATGGAAGATGGGCGAGCTAAAGTGCGCTCGTGCTTAAGTTCAAGTTATTCTCTTACTGGGATCGATGAGAGTTATTCTACATGTGGACCTTGGTAGCAAAGAACAATGCACCTTATTTTCTTAAGATGTGGTCGACGAAAATAGCTAGGCCATTTCTACATATCGATTCATTCAGCCTTACTGGCCGCGTGCTTCATACCTTAACCTTTTCACTGCCAAACTTACATTTATGCAGCAGCTAGGTAGAGGACCCATGTCACTGCAGGGTGACCAGATCATGGGTCTGTTATCCATGAACCTACTGCTCTTTATGTTCGATGGTAGGATAGGCCATACTTTCTACACCTCGCAGGGGAAATCCCTAGCTTTTCTTAGGCACCCTATTTTCTGTGTTTAAAGCACAGGGGAATTTTGCACACTAAATTGACTGGCGGCGATAGGGTTAACTACGTACGAAAGTCTGCAGGCCAGCGAAGTTCTGCGCGTTGGTTCAACCCGACTAGCTGTGGTTTGTTCGTCCGCATGCCTGTCAGCGGTTTTTTTTTTTAAGTGGATCGAAACATATTGATTTTCATTTTCGAATTCTGTCAGACAAGGTCTCCTCCCAACGGAGCCGTCTGTCTGGTTGCATCGGAGGTAAAGATGACGTGTTCCTTGTGCATGCTGAGGGTACAGGGCCTATATTCAGGCGGGTATCTCTGTCGGTTTGAGAAAGGCAAGTATGCGGAAAATTGGCACCTGTCAAATGTCGTCCATTACACTGCGTTTCGATTACACGCAAACATCCTCTCTCGTGTTCATGTTCATATACACCTGCAATCTTTGTAGGGAGTCTCTGTACCGCTGGCATGTAATTTAAAAGAACCTTACAACATGTTTTTATTTATTTGTTGTTTGTTTGTTTTTCATAAATTTCAGGCAGATTGTATGCTTTTCATAAGAAAGTACAACAAAGTGCTGAAAATTACTTTGCAAAAAAAGTACAGACACTGACACAGACAGACAGACAGACGAGCACACATAATGTTATGAAAGCCAATATCCACAAACCCTGACACCAACACACACACACACACACACACACACACACACACACACACACACACACACATGTGCACAGGTTGCAAAATGCAAAAATCACGAAGCAGGGTAACAAACTGTGTATGCTCGCTCGAACGAGCGCATTCACGTTATGCGTTATACAAGCGCGCTCTCACATGAACATTGATGTCAACACAAACACGATGGCCCGCAAGAAACAGGGCGAAACGTTTTTACAGATACAGAACAGTCAACAGCAATAGGAGAGGAAACCTGATCTCTGCACTGGGATAGTTCTTCGTGATTTTCCTCTTTTTTTTTTCATTTTATTATATTTTATTATTTAATTTAATTTTTATTTTTATTTTATTTTATTTCATTAATTAATGTTGTTGTTTTTTGGGGTTTTTTTCTCAAGGTCTGACTAAGCGCGTTGGGTTACCCTGCTGGTCAGGCATCTGCTTGGCAGATGTGGTGTAGCGTATATGGATTTGTCCGAACACAGTGACGCCTCCTTGAGCTACTGATACTGATACCGATCTCCATTCCCGGGTATCCCGTTATTGGTATACCTGACTCCTTGAGAAAAAAAAGATGAAAAAAGAAAGAAAAAGAAAGAAAAAAACCGTTCTTTTGAGATATTCTCTTCTCTTTTTGTCTCTGCTTTCCACATTTTTTTTCTGTCATTATTATGTAATCTTTCTTTCTGCCTTTCCGCCCCACTCACCGGTATTCCACCCTCTTCCCACTCCGCATCCCCCCCCCCACTCCCTCCCGACCCCCCCCCCCCCACCACCACCACCACACACACACACACAAAATAACTTTCCTGACACGGTTGCTGCTTTCTTAAACACATGGGCTGGGAACTGTCGTCGTCATCACCATCACCATCATCATCATCATCATGTAAGGTGTTAAAAAAGAGGGGATCCCGGAAGTGTACAGAAACGCTGCACACTTTGTTCTATCCCTTCCCCTTTCCCCCTTTTTTTTTTTTTTTCGAACCGATCCCCTGACTGATGACAAGTGGTCATAGGACTCACTGTTTGTCCGAGCTACCGTGTGACGTGTTGACATACCCCGGCATCTATGTCGCAGTACTTCTAATTGCCTGTAGCTCTTTTCACACCGTTTGCCAAGCGCTCGTTTTCGGTCTTTTTTTTTCTTCTTTTTTTTTTTTTCTCTCTCTCTCTCTCTCTCCTCTTTTCTTCCCTTCAGCCTCAACCTCTCGCCTCTTCTGAATAATTTGCCCCATTCAGTGACATATCCGAACAAACAGAAAGTGCAACTGTACATAGACAAGCAGCTGACTCTCCATGATGGTAACGACACGCTCCACATACACGCAAACAATAAAGTGCGCGAGCGCGAGCAAGCGTCCGCACGCACACACACACACACACACACACACACACACACACACACACGCCTGCGCTCAAACACAGGATAATTAAGAAAAAAAGGGGGGAAGGCGTGGGGGGTGGGTGGGGGGGATTTCCCAAACAGCAGCGCAGCAGAAGCGCGGTCACTGAACATATAAAGTCCAGGGAAGTAGAAAAACAACATTAATGGTCAATGACAAAGAAAGGAGCTAGAACATTATAAGCAATTTATATGATAATACTAATATCAATATATAGTACCTATATGGCGCAAACTCTCCATGTAATGGGCTCAAAGCGCCTCACATGAAACAATACACATATACACATGTGAGGAGAGTCCTCTGGAACAAGGGGATGGGTCTAAAAAACAAAAACAAACAAACAAACAAAAACAAAACGAAGCAACAAAACACACACACACACACACACACACACACACACACACAGAGAGAGAGAGAGAGAGAGAGAGAGAGAGAACGCGTTCACAAAAATAAAGAAATGACCTCAGTTCAAATTCACAACAGGAAAAGGCGTACGGAAATACATGGAAAGCAAACACTCACGGGAAATTTCAACTCTCTTGCTAAGACAAAAATAAGGACCCTTGAAACTGGCGTTGTAAAAATGAGTGTCATCATTTGTATATGTAATGACATGTGTGCTTTTTTAGGGGGGCGGGTATTGGGGGGTGGGGGGGCGGGGGCTTCTTTTTTCTTTTTTTTTTTAATTTACAGTTCAGTTAAGTGAACATACATGGGGATAAATATTGCACGTTATATTTCGTTTTAACCTCGCGTCGCTGTTAACAGTTCTTTGTTGTGCATTTGATTTGCTCTTTTTCTCCTTGTGCTCCACCTGCTTTCTGGAACCAAAAAAGATTTTAGTTTGGCTTGAAGAAAGCTTCTACCCTTCTTCCGTAAGTTTTAGTATATGTGCATTTTTTTCTAAACGTGTGTGTGTGTGTGTGTGTGTGT
>NC_134879.1:35637960-35640460 GCF_041734735.1 Babylonia areolata
CACACAAAAAACGCTCTCTCCCTACCCCCCTCTCTCTCTTTGCGGGTTAGGTTTGGTGTTTCAGAAATTGTTCAATTTTCAGTGTCATATCGTTTTCGAAAATAATACTGATGAATCAGTAACACCGATGAAGATTTCAGCCGTCAACCGCAGTACCACATGTGGAAACGAGACACTGGAAACGTCAGTTTTGTATCTTAAACTAGTTTTTACAGTTCCATTTACATACCGTCACAACACACAGAGAAAAACGCTCGCCCCTCCCCCCCGCCCCCACCCCACCCCCCTTCTCTCTCTCTCTCTCTCTCTCTCTCAGTTTTCTGTTTCATTAAATCATTAGCACAATTCACACCGTCACAATACAATATGATTTCCCTGATAAGTTTCGTGTGATTTTCTGATGATTGCATCCGAAAAGGAAAAAAAAAAGTTGTCAGTTTACAAACACTAAGTTTTTACTTTTCATGATCGATTGTGCCATAAATCTTTAAAGGTACTTCATCTGTGCTGTTTAATAGTTTAATAATGAACACACTGCACCCCTCTGTGATAGGAACGGCTTGAAAGAATCTCTCTGTCTCTGTCTCTCTCTCTCTCTCTCACTCTCTCTCTCTCTTGATGAGATATCATAAGGACCTCATGGCCAATGCCATTAAAGTGTCAAAGCGTCAAAAAAGCCTCTGTGTGTGTGTCTCTCTCTGTCTTTCTCTGTATCTCTTTCTCTCCCCCCCCCCCCCCCCCCCACCCCACCCCTCGACCATCTACCCCCAATCTTTTCAGTTTCTTCCCTTTGTCTATTTCTCTGCAGCTGTCTCTGTTCTTTTTGTATTTTCATGTTCTTCTCCCCTTCTTTCGGCACGATAAAAATGTAAACCACTGCTTTGTATGTCACTTCTCCATACAAAATAGCAGTCTATCGATTTTTGTTGCTCGCTCTCTCTCTCTCTCTCTCTCTCTCTCTCTAACACACACACACACACACACACACACACACACACACACCACACACACAAGCAGCACGCCCGCATTCTCTCTGTGTGTGTCTCTTCACACAGGCCAAAGCATACACACACAGACACACACACACATCACACACACAAACACACATATCCAAACACACACACACACACACACACACACACACACACACACACACACTCCACTGATCCTTATCCTCTTATGTTTGTCTTAGGGTTCTCTATGTACCCTGCTGTGAAAACAACCCTCTGAATCATCGATCCTATAATATATGTTACATTTAGGTTACAGTGACCTACTGTAGGTTGTGTGTATGTGTGTATGTGTGTTTGTGTGTGTGTGTGTGTGTGTGTGTGTACGTAAAAAGGTGAGTAAGTGAGTGAGTGGGTGCATGTATGTATGTGCGCGCGCGTGTGTTTGTGCGTGCCTGTGTGTGTGTGTGTGTGTGTGTGTGTGTGTGTGTGTGTGTGTGTGAGTTGCATATTGTGAATGCGAGCGTGCGCGCGTTCGTGCGTGTGCGTGTGTGTGCGCGTGTGTGCATGGGTGTTTTTTTGTGTGTTTTTTTACCTCAAGGTCATTTCACTCACTTTTTCTATCTCTGTTTCACACTGTGTGTGTGTGTGTGTGTGTGTGTGTGTGTGTGAATGATGGATTGTGAAATATTGAGTGACCCAGTCTCTATGTTATAAATGTGGGTGTTATAGATGTGAGATATAAAAGCACTACCCAGTCTCTGTGTCGCAAACGACCATCTCACGACCACCACGTCTCTCTCTCTCTCTCTCTCTGTATGTATATATATATAGAGAGAGTGTGTATGTGTGCGTGTGTGGGTGAAAGAGAGAAAGAGACGGACAGACAGAGACAGAGATAGAGACAGAGACAGAAGGACAGTGAGAGAGACAGAAAACTACGACACAGTGAAGAAAAACAGGCCCGGCCAGGTAAACAAATCTTCCAATACTTAAAAAAAAAAAAGACCATACAACTATGATCTACAGCAACAACAATAATAAAATGAGGTCATGTGGAAACGTGGGTTTTTGAACGCTTTGAGGGGCCGGAGGGTGGGATGGGGTGCGGGGGGTGGGGGTGGGGGGTTCATTTCTAAAAATGGAGAGCCATTTGCTGCGTCTGAAATATCTAACCATCTATCTATCTGTACACAATACGATGACAAGCGTTCATAAAATAGAAATCGGGATGGGTTGGCAGGCAAATCAAAGATTCGGCTCTGATGGCAAGAAGCAGTTATTCAAAACCGAATCGCACCCTCAATCTGTGTGTGTGTGTGTGTGTGTGTGTGTGTGTTTAGCGCATGGATGTGGATGGGATGGGCGATGGACGCGTTTCAACTCAAATCTGATAAAATCTGTGTGTGTGTGTGTGTGTGTGTGTGTGTGTGTGTGAGTACATTAAATAACAGAGGTGTGTGTGTGTGAGAGAGAGTACATTAAATAACAGAGTAGTCAAGGGTGAAAACAAGCGCAGGTAAACAAACTTTTTATGTGTGTGTCGTTTT
>NC_134879.1:35645460-35770460 GCF_041734735.1 Babylonia areolata
GTGAACACAGCATAAAATTCTCACCGGATCACCCAGTATTACTTCTACTAAAAAGGACGCGATGTGTGTAGTCATCGATTGATATGATGGTCGGCGTTTGAGTCGAGTTCTTTGCTGTCTGCTTTCGAGTGAGTCATATCTGCACCTTAACAGCTTGAGTTTAGACAATAGAGAGTATGTCCCAGTGATCCTCAGTTTGAAATAATTTATGCAGAAGTACACACACACACACACACACACACACACACACACACACACATATATATATATATATATATATATATATTCAAAGAGGGGGGTGGAGAGAGAGAGAGAAACAGACAAACAGAGACAGAGAGAGTGAGTGGAAGAGCGACAAAGAGAACCGCAACTATTATTACAGAATCATTGAATGCAACTTCCAAACTCCTGGATAAAGAGGCTGAGGAAGGGACGTAGTGGTGATCCCCCAGCTCACAAGTAGATGCTCACCCAGTCTGACCCCACGTCTGAGCGATTAATGTCGTCAAGAAGGGGGTTAGTCGGTAGTATTCTGAGTTAACTCACTCAGTACGGCCAGTCCTCTCTTCTCCTCTACACAGACCCCTCGGATGTCCAGTGGGTGTCTCAATGACCCAACATTTAGCTTCCGTCGTCAGAATTGTGGTATTCTTTGTCAACATTCACCTCTTCAGTATAAGAGCCTTCCGCTTGCAATATTTTGATGATGGTAATTGGGGTGAAACGCTGTTAACGTCGTCTCTTTCGCCGTTCGTATGGAGAGAGTTAAGCTGAATCATAGCAGGTACCACTGAACACACTACTGCCGAGCAGCAGTGCAGGGTTTCCTCGGGTGTGTGGCCTCCTAGCGACCTAACACCTACAATTCCCTGTGGACTGCTGGGAGTGGGGCTGAGACAGATGACCCAGGGTATGTCTGTGTACGGGGAAGACTTCAAAATGAGTGACGTGCGAGTAACGCCACTGAACTGGCGTTGACGTTGAAACAGCGAGACGACTGAATAGACAAATAAAAACAAATAAATGAACAAATCACTCTCACCCCTTTTTGACCAAACAGGGACTTGTAGAAGAGCTCCATACCTCTGCACTCACTCACAACTCTTTCAGTGAGCATGCAGTGCATTGCAACTTCCGCTCTTTCTCGGACCACAAGGGGTGGGGGAGACCGGGCGTGTTCGTGCAAGCTGATCAGACGGTATTTATAGAGCCAGGAGGCAGACGTGCATAAAATCGCTCCTGTTGGTCCCCAGGTGGTGGTAAAGCTACAGATTTGGGAACGTATGATCTGTTTTATGGAGAAAGGAAGAGCACGTTCTTGTCCGATAATTCAGTCGATAACTTGTGGTGAATTAAGTACGATGGTTTGGTTTTCTTCCGGCCGGCGCGGGTGACATTTCAGTGGTTAGTGCCCGATTATCAGTGTATTTTGAACAACTGGAATCCCCCATGCCTATCCTAATCTTCAGCACACACACACACACACACACACACACACACACACACACACACACACACACACATATATATATATATATATATATATATGTATGTATATTGACATACACACACACACACTCAGACATACACATACACATATATTCACTGACACACATACACACATCACAGCGACCATTTACTGTCAGATTATGTAATGTTTTGATAACACACACACACACACACACACACACACACACACACACACACACACACCTACGCGCGCGCGCGAACACACAACATTAATTTAGTGTAGCATATTGTAAATATTTACCCTTCAATATTCGGTGAACAGTATAGGCCACGACTGATGAACACTCCGTTACAAAGGCCTTGAAGAATCTGGTATCTGGCATGATACCATTCTTTCATATATATATATATATATATATATATATATAGTGTCATGCTTTAGATTCATATCATAACATTATGCCCGTCTGTGCCATTCACTGAGAGGCTGCATTGGCAAAGATACAGCGCAATTCAATTTATCTTTATTTTTCCTTAATAGGAACTTCGTGATACGCAATAATCCAGAAGAGGAAACTAAACAGGTGCGGTACAGGCTAAATGCCACAGCCGCTAGACCATAGAAACCGGTTTGTGACTTGAGGGGGGGGGGGGGAAGAGAAAAAAAAAGCATTTCAGCCTAAATAATGCAAAAGGCTTTTTCTAAAGGACAATAAATGGGCCTCATGCGTGAATCACCTACATGTCAGACATACATTACATCAAATGAATATGAATGTTATGCTTCCGGAATTAAAAAAAAAAAAAAAAAAAAAGCCGTTCAACTGGCCACAATCCATGCCAGTTGATAACACAATCCACATGGCCCAAACACGACGTTGGAGGAAACAAAAGGGTTATGTCATCCGAGCGCTCTCAGAACCACACACCATCGTGCATGCACATTCCGCGGAAAATACACGCGTGCGCGCGCGCGCGCTCACGCACACACACACACACACACACACACACACACACACACACACACACAGCGATAAGGGGAGGCATAACTTCCCTTACCTCTACACACACACGCATATATACGCACGCGCGTTCATCTGCCACCTTCAACCTCTCCCTAAAAAAAAAAATATATATATATATATTTTTTTTTTAAATCACCCGCCCACCCCCACTGAAACCCCACCCAAACAAACAAACAAACACACCGACAATAACGCGGACGCGCACAGCGACAGTTCCACCACGGTCAGTTTCACCTGGACGGGACAAAAACAACAAATACTACACCGCTCATCAGACATTTTGATCGATCGCCATCTATTGCTAGAACCCTCACGTTGAAAATGATAATCGATATCGATTTGGGCTCGTAAGTACGATCCACTGGTTTTCATGCACGAGGACTGGGAAGATAACGTAGGGTGAAGGGAAGAAAGGAGGGTGGAGGGAGTGAGGAAAGAGACGGAAGGGGGCACAGAGAGAGAGAGAGAGAGAGAGAGAGAGAGAGAGAAATGGTTTATTCATGTATAGGCCTAGGCCCCTTATGAAGGGGAATGTGAACATTATTTTACAAGCAATACATCACGACACTGTGAGCATCAATAAACACAGTCAAACAAAAATATACCAGCATTACAGTTCAATGTGTAGAACAATAAAAGAAAAAACAAACAAATGAGTACAAACAGCGTTTTCACGAAGTAGCCATTTCTCTGAATTTGAAAGCTTTGTATAAAAATAGTGAAAAATTGCGAACAACTTCAGGGGAAGTAGATGACATCAATAAGTTCAATTTAAACAACGTAGGTTTACTATAATATTTAGGCTGAATAAACTCCTCTCGAATGTTCCTTAAAGCTGGACAGCAAAGAACAAAGTGTATCTCATTTTCTTGTGATTCTTTACATAATGGACAGGTCAGATCACTGTCGTTACATATTCTGTATCTGTAATGATGGACCGCTTATTCTGTAATACCTAATCTAAATCTTGTCGTCATATATTTTAAATGTCTATCCATATTCAACACTAAGTAAGGTTTCAGATCAGACACACTGCAAAAATTCTTATATAAACTAAATCTTTCACTATTCTGAATATGATCAGACCACTTCTGCCATCTACAATCAATCAGACGTTGTCGAAACACACCGACAAACGCCTGGATGCTACCAACACCTTGGTTTAACCAAACAAATCCAAATCCATATTCAAACAAACAATGGCGAATCTTAGTTACCCAGTTCACTCTGCCTCTAGCATCTAAATCATATAGCATATCATAAGCTTGAGAGAGAGAGAGAGAGAGAGAGAACACTGAAATATTTAATGTCATTTGCTGAAAAGCTCTGGTGGCATAGTAGGTACTAATCAGAACAAAATGGTGCAAAACAGATAAAAATGGAACAAAAACAAAAACAAAAACAAAAAAAAACAGAATTGAAACAACATAAACTAGTAAGAGGTTTGCGACACTTTGGCACTGAGAGAGAGAGAGAGAGAGAGAGAGAGAGAGAGAGAGAACTGGAATTGGAATTGGAATTCATTCATTAAGGCCAAAGCCCCATATGAAGGGGTATGAACATAACAACATATATATATATATATATATATATATATATTAGCATGGAAGAAAATAGTATATATAAGCCAGGATATAAACATTAAAACATGAGCGCCAAACTGAATACAACGTAAGCAGTGATTATCAAAATAACATAGTATAACAGTAATACTACGTAACTGGTCATGAGCTAACAATTTCTCTTCTTATGAATGCTTGGTATAAGAATACAGCAAAATTGTTTATTACAAGTTCATTTCTAACAGCCAGAAGTAATGAAAGTTTCAAGTCACTAGGGTTTTTATAATACTTGGCTGGTATAAACTGAAATCTAAGATTATCAAGGGCAGGACAACAGAGTACAAAATGAACCTCAGTCTCAGTGGCATTTCTGCATAAAAAGGAATATGGGTGGGAGACTGAGAGAGAGAAAGGAGGAATATGGGTGGGAGACGCAGAGAGGCACTTAAACATATAATCACACACAGAGAGAGTGAAAGAGACAGACCAACCGACAGACTGACAGACACACAATGACGATGACAATTTTTATTGTCCATTCACAAGGATGTGAGAGGGGCTGAATCAAAACAACTCGGGACTGTCCCTGACAGCTATGGAGGCCAATACCACCGGTACTTTTGTATCGTAGGTGTCGCAGTGGCTTCTAAATGATAACAACTGACTTTCTCTCTCTGCTTTTGTTTTCTTTTTTCCCCCTGTGAACCAACACCAAAGAAAGAGAGGATTTTGGGTGATTTTCTTAATAATTCTTAGTGTAGGGATCATGGATCAAAGTAGCAGAAAATGACGGGTTGGAGCAAGAGCCTGTTGGGGTTTATCCCAGGGGAGCGCTTCGCTAGCCGGAGTAGTCCAGCCGGACGAAATAAAGGTCCTTTTCTATCTTTTGAGTAAGTGCCTTTGTCTGCAGACCCCCCATTAAATTATAGTGACAGAATAATCAAAATGTGATTGTGGTCACCATACGGAAGGAAGGAAGGAATAAAGTGTACTGCAGCCTGGAGGAGGGGAGGGGTGTGGGGGCTGCGAAAGCCCCCGATGTGATGGAAAGCTGACAAAAAAGATTCACAACCCCATTAACAGTGGCACAATGCAGGAATCACCAATGTCTCATTGCTGTGTAGTGATCAATATCAACTGTTTTTTTTTTCTTAAATGGCACATAAACACACAAAAGAAAGAACAGTGTTTCCTGTTTGCATAACATCTGGTATGAAACAAAACGTAGTATCTGCACGTAATGGAGACGAGTCTTTGGTGCTTTGTCTATTGGAAAGAGCGGATCTAAATAACATGTATCAACTGCAGCCATCAAGTGTGTCACCGCATCATCAGCTGACGTAATGTCAGAAGGGGGGGGGGGGAACTTTGTCAAATGTTGCTGTTTTTGTTGCACAAAGTGACGAACGGCCCCGTGGCTGGACATGACACAGATCATGTGTGTGTATGTGTGTGCGTGAAAGAGAGAAAGAGAGGTGTGTGTGTGTGTGTGTGTGTGTGTGTGTGTGGGTGTGTGTGACTACAGGTTACAAACGGGCCTTTCATTATCTCTCTGTGTGTACGTGCGTGTGTGTGCGCGCACGCGCGCGTATGTGTGCGTACGTCTGTGTGGGGGTAGAGGTGTCCATGTACGCGCGAATACCAGTGTGTGTGTGTGTGTGTGTCAGTGTTGGGTGGGAGTTGGGGGTCTATGTGCGTTTATGGAGAGTGAAGGGGGCGGGTGGGGAGGGGGTCGAGGAGGGGACGGGGGGTTCTCTGTTAAAACAAGGTTTAGCGTGAAAAAGATAATGTTGTCGGATCGGGCCATTGGAACATCGGTACGCTCCCGAGGACAGGAGTGAATCACTGATTTTGTTTGTTGTTTTTGCTTTTTATCTCAAAGCGCTTTTGCGTGTTTGTTGTCTTTAATTCAAAGCGCGATAGATTTCACCAAAATGACCCATAATTAATTCTCAACTGGATCAAAGTAAAACATAATGTTTGGCACAAGTGTTGGTTCCATCAACCATCGGGACGGATGAAAATAGGGTTGGCGGCGACAGCATACCTTAGTTTCACCCCCTTCCCCTTCCCCCATTTTCTCTCCGGATTTGCACAGATCTCAGGAATGGCCTCTGGGGCATTCCTGCGGCAGTCACGCCTGACAGATGCTTATATATATATATATATATATATATATATATATATATATATATATATATATATAATTTTTTTTTTTTTTTTTTTTTTTTTTTTTTTTGTAATGAAATGGAAAAGTGCATCTACGCTTTCCTGCGTGGCACTCACATTCGTCTATTCAACGTTGTTTTATGATGAGAAAGAACAAAACAAACTTGGTAAACACATCTCCTATACTTCGCATGACCATTAATCTTGAGCAACACACACAGGCACGAGAGAGAGAGAGAGACAGCGACAGAGACAGACAGAGACAGAGACAATGAGAATGACGATGACCGTTTTGTCTTCTTGTCCACTCAGCATTACAACGGGGGCGAGAAACAACAACAACAAAAACCCAACTTGGTGAACACATCTCGTGTACTTCGCATGATCGTTTGGGCAACACACATTGGAACGCACGAGAGAGGGAGGGAGGGAGAGAGAGAGAGAGAACTCCGGAATCTTAATGCAAGGCCACCTGCCTGTATACGTTTGGGTTCCCAAACATGTTGCACACAAATCTAAAAAGAATGAATCAGGAAAAACAAAACAACCACAAAATACACAACAGTGAGCTGAAACAAAAAACAAACTGAAACAAAAAAAGCCCAAGAGTAATGCTTTTTGCTAAGGACAGGCCGTGCTGTTCACTCTGTCTTCAGCGTGAAGAGACAGAGACAGACAGAGACACAGACAGACAGACGGAGGGAGAGAGAGACACAGAGAGAGTGAGGGTTGTGGAGGGAGAAAGAGACAGACAGACAGACAGATAGACAGACAGAGGGAGGGAGAGGGAGAGAGAACACTTAAAAATCTGTTTTTTAACTCTGTTGCACACACATCTCATTTCACACGCTATGTCAACAAAAAGGCACAGCTTACGAATTAGGCAGAAGGAGAGAGAGAGAGACAAACAAACAGCAGACAAACAGAGAAAGAGACAGAGACAAAGACACAGAGAGACAGAGCATGAGAGAGAGATAGAGAGAAGGATAAATACAGGTAAAATATTGTATTCATGCAAAATGAAATAAAATAAAATATATGAATAAATAAACAAAAGATATGCCCATGGTCCCTCATGAAAGGGGTAATGTGAACAGACATTTGAAATCTCTCTCTCTCTCTCTCTCTCTCTCTCACACACACACACACACACACACACACACACGCACGCACGCACGCGCGCGCGCGCGCGCGCGCACACACACACACACACACACACACACACACATGCCATGTAGTTTAATAAAAAGACATCTGAAATAAACATTCTGCGATCAACCACAGACCTACGAATTTCAATGCTTTGAAGTAAGTGGCAATCTTTATTTCATGGTTGTTTCGTTTCCGGATGCTATGCACAATGAAAAGGGCGTGTACAATAATATGTATTTATGGTGAAGTGCTTGACATCAAAGAGTGAAAGAGGGAGGATGAATGGTGAGAGAGAGAGAGAGAGGGAGAGAGGGAGGGAGGGAGAGTCAGACAGACATGACGGACGGACGGACGGACGGACAGGGAGACAGACAGACGGACGGACGGACGGACAGACAGACATACAGACAGACAAACAGACAGACGAGACGGACGGACAAACAGACAGACGGAGACACTGAGACAGAAAGGCTCAATGGGCAATGCATGTCAAAACACAGCTGAGGGTGTGTGCAATACTCTATGGGGAACAAACTGGTTTCGAATCGTCGTTAAAAAATAAAAATAAAAGGTTATTACAAGTGGCATGTCACCAAAACAGCAGACGAAAAGTGAGAGACAAGGGAAAAGGGAGGGGCGGAGCCGACTTGTGGGCTGGGGTTCGAGGCAGAGAGATAAAAATTCTTTTCGTGAATACAGATATGCATTTGTGTGTATGTTGACCAGCAATCCTCGCCATTCAAGTTGGCTTGTAAACTGGCATTTGATGAAGTTCTTGTCAAAGGCCTGTTATTAAATCACACTACGACAGGATTTGAAAGCGAATGAAAGAGAGAGAGAGCAGGGAGGAAGGCAATGAAAAAGTGGGAAACACGAGACAGAGTGAGGCGGTAGTCTTAATGGTGCTGCTGCGGATCAACTGTCTCTCTCTCGTTCTTTCTCACTCGTGCGTGTTCACGTACGTGCATGTGAATAATTGTGTCCATGCGTACGTGCGTGGATATGTACGTCTATTCGCATGCGCTCGTGCGTGTAAATGTGTGTGCGTGTGTGTGTGTGTGTGTGTGTGCATGCGTGCGTGCGTGCGTGTGTGTGTGTGTTGTGTTGTGTTGTGGTGTGGTGTGGTGTGGTGTGGTGTGTGAGTGTGTGTGTGTGTGTGTGTGTGTGTGTGTGTGTGTGTGTGTGTGTGTGTGTGCGTGCGAGGGGACAGGGGAAGGAGGGATGCGGGGAGTAAGAGGAACAGTCCGATCCTACGGGTGGTGAGTGTGTGTATGCTTTCAGATAGGCACACAGTGCAAACTTTTTTTTAATGCCATGAGTGCCGTCAAGTCTCGAATGCTGCAATTGAAAGGATTACGCCAGTGAATCGGAAAATCCATCAAATTTGAGAGACACAAATATTTCATGGCTGGTGCAAATCCATCATTCACAGAACTGCAACTGACGTGATACAGGAAAATGGAAAGTCAAAACCTTTTTTTTTTCTTTTTTTTTACCAGGCGGACAAACACACTCGCACACTAACGTGCGCTCACGCATACACACTCACGCATAAACACAAACACTCATTGCCATCGCAATGCAGAGACAGAGAAACGCATAGGGAGACAGGCAGGAAACAGAGATTATATGTACACACACACACACACACACACACACACACACACACACACACACACACACACACACACACACATACACACACGGTTGTTTGGTTAAACATAACGTACTGTATATTCCGTGCACAGACATGCAGACAAACACACATACAGGTAACACACAGACACACGATCACAAAGCGAGTGAGAGAAGATGGCGGGGAAGAAGGGGGAAGGGAGAGAGAAAAAAGAGTGTGTGGAGGGGTGGGGACACAAGGATAGAAATATACAAACTCATTCACTCACGTTACCCACCCCACACCACTACACACAACATCCCCAACACATTTCCTGCCCCCCCCCCTCCCCAGCCCCCCACCCCTCCACAGACACACTACACACACACACACACACACACACCACCCAAAGCTAACTCACCTCCATTCCGTCTCCTGAGGACCAGGTACACGATGACCAGTGCCACAGCCACCACGATCAACGTGACGAACACACTGACCACCACGGCTACTGCAATGTCCGGACACTCCTCACACTGCTGGTTAGTGTTTTCCGCCGCGCTGACCGCCGCACAGTGGCTACTCCACACCCACCACCAGGAAAACCACACGAAACACCACCTCGACCACCTGGGACCGTGACTTCCACCACCTCCTTTAGTCTCACATGTAGTTCTGTTGTCAGCCATCTTGGTGGTATTCTTCTCGTTTCCGCGTTGCTGGCAGCTGTTGTTGTTGTTTTGTTTGGTGCTTTTTGGTTGCTGTTACTGTTGTTGTCGTCAGAAAGAAAAAAAAATCACATCTGTTGTGTAAAGTTTCTTCTGTCACACATAACTTTACATTGCTTTAAAGTAATCACTGCTATACTGCGTTTGTTGGTGTTGTTCTTGTTACGGCTGTTAGTGCTGTAGCTGCGGTTTCTGTTCAGTATGAATTATAGGTAATTATCTCTGTTGTTCAACTTTTAGTTGTAGCTGCCGTCGTTGACATCGTTGCTGTCGTTGCAATAAGAACCTGTTGTTAAGAGAAATAGTTCACACAATTATGTTCCTCTGACGAGGATCGCTTTTCTTTCACTTTGTTGTTCTGGTTTTATCCAAACTCTATTCTTAAATCATTATTCTTCTTCCGCAAAATCACACTTAAGTGTAAGTAGCTGGCACACTCTTCAACCTGAATAGCTGAAGACACAAACTGATGTGACATCATAACTGTCTCTTGTGACCGGGAAGGAAAAATGTGTTGTACAAATTGCTCAGACGAACCACAACGATGTTTAGACGACTATAACAGAACTTCGCAAAAATCTTATTTACAAATAAATACCAAAATCTTTAAACCATTTACATAAACCATTAAAGAGAATGCTCTCAGGAACATTACCAATATTTACACAGAGGAATCTTAAAGACGCCCTCTTAAACCTTCAAGATGTTCACAGAAAACTCTCGACAAGCTTCACATGAAACATTAGGTCACACGAACCTCAACGCATCCCCTACACGAAATTTAAAGACCTTTGCGTGAACTTCAGTAACTGATGTCCTTCACGATTCTTAACAATTCTTTAAAGCTTATTTACACTCACTTTTGTGTCGCTGACAAGAATACAAGAATCTAACAGCTATTACCAGAACCCTACAGGTTGCTGACACACAACATCAAGATGAGGCCATGAATCTCGATCAGCGATGTCCATGCGAAGTGTCATAAGAACAGTACAAACTATGTTTATATTTCACATCAGATGAGTCTGTCAGCTTCACTGTAGAGGGTCTGTAAAACGTGAACTTGTTAAAAGTAAATTCATGCTTTCGTACGAACCCTACCTACATGAAAAGATCATTTTAAAATCCACGTTAACTTCGACAAATGGTACGCAGGCTTACTGATCATCTAAAAAAAAATCGTTTGAGTATTGGTGAAGTTCTTTTGACACATCCTATGGACAGCGTTGAGATCCCTGTCGTCACCCTCGGGTACAGATGAGATTCATGTGACGTTCGGGTTCATGTGAAGCTTGTTAGTATGAACATAAAGATTTCGGTTAACGTCAGAAATGTTCTTCATGTTTTCAAACGACATTCACAAATACTCGAAAGCAAGACATCCGGGTTCATGTGAAGTTTCCCAAGCACTTTTGTAAACATACTGAAGATCTAAGAGGACGACTTTAAGATTTATGCTTATAAACGTCTAAAAATACACACACATACAGAGGCACCCCAATCCCTTACACTGACATGTGTACGCGCATGCACACAAGCATGTGTGCAAATTCACAACCACACACACTAACTGACAATCGAGAAGAACACACACACACACACACACACACACACACACCTCTCCCCCTTTCCCTTGCCACCATTCCCATACACGTGCATCAAACTTAAAGGAAACTGACAACTTCCTCCCCCAATGACAACCAACCGCAAAAAAACGGTGTCAGTTTCTGCTACCTGTCTGTCACTCTGGCGTAAACAAAACCGTGAGAATTTCCATTCACATTGTGCTTTCCTCTTTGTTCTCTCATACCTTGCCCTGTGTGTGTGTGTGTGTGTGTGTGTGTGTGTGTGTGTGCGTGCGTGCGTGCGCGCGCGCGAATGCGCGCGTTTTAGCTGCGTATGTGTGTGTGCGTGCGTGCGCACACGCGCATATGTGTGTTTGTACGTGTGTGGAGGGGTGGGGGTGGTGGTGGGGGCAGGGGGGGTGAACGTCATCCAGACTATTAACTGGTAACACTCTCCAGCCTCACAATGTTTCAGGGAAGGATGGCAGAGCAAGGAAAGGTGAAGCTCTTTCCAAAATGAGTAAAATATCATAACGAAATGTGTAATAAAAAGAAAGAAGATCCATGAAAAAAAAAAATGAAAAAAAGGGATTTTATCGAACAGTTGGAAGTGGTCACGCCCATATTTCATTAATCATTGCTGTTCAATATCCAACGATATTAAATAGCCTGAACAAAGACCAACGAACCATCGGTCGCGAAAACAAGATAAACAAATCTCCATCATCACGTATTGCGCCGGGCCTTGTCTGGTGTGCTAAGGCACTCAGCCGGTATCAAATACATGGTTCACAGAAAGTTAAGAACCACCTGGAAACTTTGTTTTCTTCTTGGGGACTGTGTGACACGGAGAACCGATGTCGAAGTTTCGGCAAACAGCAGTGAATGTAACCAATGTATTGAGCACCACACACAACCAGAGGTGGTTTCCTCAACGTGCACTTTCATTCTTTACAATGAAAAACCACAGCTGTCGTTTTGAATAACGTTTAAACTTTTTCGCTGAAGCATCCGCATTTATCAAACGCATTTTTCACACTGTTCATGGTGAAACAGTCGTTTTTGTATTCAATAAGGGGTCAGTTTTAATCCATTTTAAATTCGTGCAGCCTGCATAATTCAAATCATCAGATCACTCAATTTTCTTTAAGGTATCATGAAAACATGTCTGCTTTTATAAAGTGTTCCTTAACTTTTTGCGAAATCTGTACAAGGCCTACAGCTGCGCTAAACTTACAATGATGTACAAACTACACAATAAAGAAAACAGATACAAACAAACGCATTGACAATAAAATGAATAAACAAGCAATTATTCAAACGAATATCTAATGGAATGAACAAATAATGCAGTCTAGGCCTAAACATTAGGATCTTATGTATGTGTCGACTCACTGAAATGTATATTGACGTACATTCCGGTCACACACCACACACACACACACACACACACACACACACACACACGGAAACAGGTCAATCGATCTGCGCAGTATTCAAGTTACACGTAAACGAACATGCAGAAACGCCTGCTTCACTGACATGTATCTACTCCACTCTCCCCCCCCCCCCCTCTCTCTCTCTCTCTCTCACACACTCATCCAACAAACATTCCTTGTCTTATACAATCTTAATGATACTACCTGTGTCGCTGTAATCAACTGATGGACTCTGAGTCGGCTACACTGAGGTATACAGACTGAATCGGATCAGCGCGCGCTGTGCTCAGGTTACACATAATACACAGAAACAGCTGCGCAAGCACTCTCTCTTTCATCTCTGTCTCCACCCTCCCTAACAATTAACATACACACGCACGCACCAGCGCGCGCACCCCTCCCCCATAAGAAACTCGTACGACTTCCAATTGTGTTACAATTCTGACACAAACGATGCTATCTGTCAATGTGGATGTAACTACAGCTACACACACACACACACACAGACACACACACACACACCAAACACGCTTCCTCCCCTGACATTCTTAACGATGCTACCTGTACTATCACTGAAACGAAAGCTACGCTCAAGATTACCCTGTCCACACACACACACACACACACACACACACACACACGCCTCATCCTCCTACATTTTTAATTATGCTACCTGTATTATATCGTACGTTGTTACCAAAGCTACGTTCACACACAAACAACACACACATACACAAACAAACTGAACGCACACGCGTGTCAGCTGCACAGCAGGCAGCTTGCATACTCACCACAGCTTAAATCCGATCGATCCAGCCTAGAACAGAAACAGGACCACGAACTGACGACCACAAGTGCATCCCCCCCGCATGCATACCACACTGCACAACAAAACAAAACAACGTGGGTCCTACACTTCTGGCTTAGTTTGTGAGCTCTTCGCGACTGGTTTTGCAAGTCAAAAGTATGTCACCAGGTTTAGCGTAGAAATGTGATATTCCTTTCCCCACCCATCCCACAGACTTCCTAATCCGTCTCACATACTGATTAGTGTACTGTGGCCTGCTTTGCCTTCACTTCAGTCCACGAACACTGCCATCACCACCACACAAGCCGCCAGCACCGAATCCTTCACACACACCGTAACACTGGCGACCACTGACGAAAGCGACCACAGACAAACCAACCACACGTGCTGAGAAAGTTTTCACTGTAACGTCGTCGTCAACTGAGCAGGTGATTCAGGAACGGGACGAAACTGTTTTCTCGCAATACATACATACGTCCACGTTAAAAGGTAGCGCTTCGTATCATGAATGGGTGAATCAAGTCTTGACGACGTCTAGTCTGTTGCTGTCGCGTGTGTTGTTGCTGTCGAGACACTCACTCAGCCAAGAGGAAGAATAAGAAGAAGAAGAGAAAAAATCCGTTTAAGAACGGGCAGTGAAACTGAGAGAAAAGAGAGAGAAGGGGAAGGGACGCATGTAGCCTACGTGGTAGCAGCCTTGGCTATGGAACGCCCACTTAGGTTATGTGGAGTCGTCGGCACGCTTTTGACAGAGCGAGCGAGGGAAGGGTCTGTCCCTCTTGCCCTCCGTCCTCCTTTTCCTGCTTTGTGATATGCATGCACTTGCAGGTACCAGCATGGCCAGGTTGCTCTCTCTCTCTCTTGTATGTATGGTTTTGTGTGTGTGTGTGTGTGTGTGTGTGTGTGTGTGTGTGTGGACAGAAGGCTATAGGTACAAATTCGTAGTGTATGAAGGTGTGTCACATAAGACAGACAGACAGCCAAGCATGGAATTTGTGGATATGTATGTGCGTAGTGAGTGTAAATGCGCGCGCGCGCGCGCGCGCGCGTGTGTGTGTATGTGTGTGTGTGTGTGTGTGTGTGTGTGTGTGTGTGTGCTCTTATCAGTATCAGTAGCTCAAGCAGACGTCACTGCGTTCGGACAAATCCATATAAACTACACCACATCTGCCAAGCAGATGCCTGACCAGCAGCGAACCCAACGCGCTTAGTCAGGCCTTGTGAAAAGAAAAAATAGAGCTAATAATGATAATGATGATGATGATGATAACAACAGCAACAATAAAAATAATAACAATGGCTAGAAATAAAAAGAAAAGAAAAAGACAATAATGATGATAAATATGCAAATAGATGTAAAACATGCAGACACACATTCACACACACACACACACATGCATAACAGATATGCAACAACCATACAGTTTCAGATATGAAAACACAAATACACATAAACGTACACGAGCCCCGACACACACACACACACACACACACACAGAGTCTCCCAACTTACTTTACACACACAGCCCCACCCCACACCCCCCGCGCCCCCAACGCCAAGAGAGAGAGAGAGATTGCAGATGCTTAAGTATTACATCATTGTATTTTGTAAAAGTGCACAATAAATTGAAATTTCAGACAGACAGACGGCGAGACGAGTAGGACATAGCATGGAACTGAAAAATGCGTGCACACCCGCACCTCTGCCTATCAAATAACAACGTAACTAGAGTCTACAGAATGGAACGACACAAAAGTCATTTCATGGTGTTATATACCGCTTTCAATGCCTCGTTCTGCACTACTGAATCCCCTCCAGTCATAACGACGCACAACACCTACATTCTGAGGGCCTGCCTTGTGCAAATGCTTTTCAGTCGCATATGGCGAGCTGAATTAATGGTTATTAATTAATGTGATTTCTTTTCTATCAAACTTTCCTTACCATGTGAATCAGTTACTTCTATTTTAAACTTTCCACCTACACAGTCAGCCATGCTCAGTCATTCTCTCGCAAACTTAAGGCCACAATTCAGAGGAGACTCTGCACTGCTGCTGAGTCGACACTCGGCTGAAATCCGTTGTGTTCGGTACGTCTTATACAACATTTGTAACACGCCACCTACAAAACTCCCTCCCACCTCTTGCCGATCACAAAACGTTCTTTGTCGTGGAACCATCAGACTGAGTGGATATCCCCTCCCTGCACCACTCTCCCCTTCCCCCTCCCACCGACTCCCTAATGTCCCCGCTCCCCAATATTTGCCACCTAATCTAATAACAATCTAATAATAACACCATCGTACTCTCTCCCGAAGGCACGATTTTTGAATGGGAAGTATTACGTAGGGTGATGGCAAGAAAGCATTTTTCATGCACCCACAATGAGTTTCAGTTTCAGCACATTGAGCAAATCGTTATAGTCATCCAATACCAGAATTCTGCACGGAAACCTCGCCAGGTGCCACAAGTTGTTTCTGGTGGTTTTTATTTACTTCAGATAAAAATTTTTTAAAATTACGAAGTTGAAACACACACACACACACACACACTGCTGGGACAGTGATGAAAAGAATGCAGTGTGCGGGGATCCGTGGAGAGATTAGACGGACAAGGCATGTCTTCAGTTACATCAGTGTGTTACACGGTCCGATGTTATTATCAATTCACACATAATTCTGTTTTCCGCCCCTCCCCGGCTGAAACCGGGGTTTTCTTTCTATCATTGCCAGTTAACATTTATTTGTTACAGTCATGATCACGTTTTTCACAATCCTGTTCCAGGATGTAACTGGTACAATTATCTTGTTAGCTCTCCCGCTCGGTGCAAACATACCTTGCGTTTAATGTAACACACAGAGCGTGCGAGTACAGGCTGTGTCATATCGTGAATACATTCTGACAACCAGTAAAAGTAAAAAGAAACGACTGCTGTAAACTGGATATAGTAAATTGAAATACATGCACTGACAGGTATATAGGATAATTATAAGGTCATCTGGATGAAATACATGTGACCAACCTTTCGTGAACAGCACACTTCTTTAAATGTTATCCTTCAAAATGTGATATGCAGTTATTATCAATCAGTGAATGATGCGTTTTCCGTCCTCTCAGGTGACCTTTTATCCTGCTTGTGTACTTTTTATATTCAGACTTTGAAATATATTTTAAAAATTTAACTCAACATCATGTTATTTCGTTTATATGGTTTAGTACGACTGTCAGTAAACAGTTTGAACAGTTTTTCTTCAAGCTTTGGCCCAAATGTATCAAGCTTGTAGTCCTCTCTCACCCCGACAACCACCTGCACGCAGATGGGTCACAAGGGAAGTAACAAGACGCCTTTTCCAATGACAACCCGCGAGTTCATCCCCCTTTAAAGCCAATGTCAGTCCCCCAAGCAACAAATCGACCACGTTCAATGACTTTCAGTCATTCTTCGAACTCTTTTCCTCTCTGCACATTCCTTTGCTCCCTACACACTCATATCCAAATGAGTAAATAAGTAAAATAATAAACTGAGTGCATATATGAGTATGCCAATAAATGGAAAAAAAAAGACCCATTGATTAATGATTTAAAAACTGATGCATAAAACCAATGCAAAAAATAGACACGGATCCTGCTGACATTATATTCCTGTCATATTTTTTTCAGTGTGGCTTGTATGCAGTAAAACAATGACTTGCGCCCACGCAAAGATTGGAAAGCTGTCTTAACCTTTTTGTGGCTGCTTACTACAAGCCAGAAGACGGCGACGCAGACAGCCTAAATTGCTTGTCATCTGCAGTACAGCGTGTCTCTTCGCAGAATGCCTACTTGGTAATTGGAGGCGACTTCAACCTGCCCTCCACTGACTGGGCATAATGCAGTCTTAAGTCCCCCAGTGTGTACCCCAGACTGCACACACAGTTCCTGGACCTCCTGAGGGACCACGGCCTACAACAGATGGTCACTTTCCCCACCAGATTGTTGAACACCTTCGACCTCTTTGTCACAAATTTTCCCACGCTGGCCCCACGAACTGAAGGAGTCCCTGGAATCTCTGATCATTTTGCAGTTTACATGGAGTTCCAGATCCAACCAGAGCGCCGCAAGAACACTAAGAGGCTTGTCCCTTGTTACAAGTGAGCCGACTGGGTTGCACTGCGCTTCGCTGCTGTCGAGCTCTCCAACTCCATTACTGCCTCATACACCACCAGCAGTAACACTGAACTGATCTGGTCCACCTTCAAAGAAGGGCTTTATCAGATCGTCCACTCTCACATTCCCCATGCTACCCCAAAGGCCAAATATGGGAAGCCCTGGGTGGACTACAAGACCAAAGTGATCATCCGCAAGAGGGACAGAGCATACAACTGCTGGAAGAAATCGGGCGATCCACGCCACCTTCAGGAGCTCAGAGAACTGAAGCGCGAAGCCCAGCGCAAACTCAGCAGAAACTACTAGACCCACACAGCCCACCTCATCGAGGACAACACAGTAGAAGGCGAAGGGGTCTCCAAAGGTCTCTGGGCCTATGTGAAAGCCAAGTGCACAGAGTCGACCAACGCCTCCCTCTGAAGGTTGACGGACGTCTGGTGACGGACGCCCAGGCCAGGCTGAAATCCTGAATCGCCAATTCCAGTCAGCATCCAGCAAAAGATCCCCATGCACACCAGAGGACTTCGTGTCTAGGACAGGGCTTAGCCCCACCCCTGAAGGACCTACATGCGACTCCATCACCTTTGGGGAGGAGGGAGTCAGAAAGCTACTGAGGAACCTGAAGATCACGAAGGCCCCCGGCCTTGACAGCATCAGCCCCAAAATCCTCAAAGAGCTGGCCAACGAGATCACGCCTGCCCTCACGCTACTGTTCCAGTCCTCGATCGACTTGGGGGTTGTTACACAAGACTGGAGGACAGCTTATGTGTCACCTATCTTTAAGCTGGGTGAACGCTACTGTCCAGAAAACTACCGCCCTTTCTCGCTGACAAGTGTACCTGGCAAGCTGCTGGAGCACATCATCGTCCACACCATCATGGACTTTGCAGAGAAAAACAACATTATCTGCAGAGAGCAGCATGGGTTCAGGAAGAAGCGATCCTGTGTCAGCCAGCTCTTTGGCCTTGTGGATGAGATCAGACACATCAGGGAGAAAGGCAAGCAGACAGACATGCTAATCATGGACTTCGCCAAGGCCTTCGACAGAGTATCCCACTCACTCCTGACCCACAAATTACAGTCCTCCGGAATCAGTGGCAACATCAACAACTGGATTCACAGCTTCCTAAGTGACAGAAAGCAAGCAGTTGTTGTGCATGGTGCCATTTCGGATTTCGTGCCTGTGGAGTCAGGAGTCCCTCAAGGCTCTGTCCTCGGCCCCTGCCTCTTCCCGCTGTACATCAACGACCTCCCCAAGGGCCTGACCTCCACCATACGGCTCTTTGCAGACGACACAAGACAATTAACAAAGCCGCCGACCAACATGATGTGCAAAGTGACCTGGATAAGCTTCCTGACTGGGAGGAAAGATGGATGATGTCCTTCCACCCGGACAAGTGTGCAGTACTGCACTTCAGCAAGCAATGGAAGGCACAATACCATCTACGTGTCCATACGCTCAAGCCGCAAAATGATACCACGTACCTAGGTGTTACCATCTCCACAGACCTCAGCTGGAACAAACACACCAGCAACGTCGCAAATAAAGCCAGCAAGACCCTTGGCTTCCTGCAATGAAATCTCAAGGTTGGCTCAACTGCCACCAAGGACAAAGCCTACAAGGCTCCCGAGAATACCGGTATGCCACATAGTCCTGCTACCGAAACTACAGGAAATCCTCTTTCTTCCCACGTACCACCAAGGAGTTCAACAAGCTCCCACCTGAGGAAGCAACATCAGCCTTAGTGGCGGGCCTCAAATCTGCCATCTGACCTTACCCCCCCCCCCCCCTCCCAGTTCCCCGCCCCCCCCCCCGCCCCCCCTCCCCCCCACACACACACCAACGCCCCCACCCCCCCATCCAATCCCCACACTTTCCCTGCCCTTCCCACCCACTACAAACTAGGGCCTGAAATAGTGAGTGTGGTGGCCCCTACTCCGTTCGCCTTTACCCTGCCCCCCCCCCCCCCCCCCTCCATTATGCCAGTTATTAAAGAAGAAGAACGTTGAAAATTTCCCTGCAACACATTAACACTTTTTTAGATACGCACATTGTGCAGCCACACTGCAGATGAATTACTCTGGATTCAGTTCAGTTTTCTTGGTGACAAATTCCATGTAGCATTTGACTCCATGCTGAGAGAAGCTCTGTTGTAGACTGGCCTAAGACACAGTTGATGCGATGCCTTATTCGCATTTGGGTCACTTCTCAGTGCCAATTATTCTCGAGAAGGATGAAGTCAAGCGACTGTGGTGGACTGGACAGAACATCAGGATCAGGATTTGGGGCGTGTTTAGCTCTCATCTTTTTTTTCTTCTTTTTTTAATTTTTTTTTTATGTCTGCCGTCACTTGTGCACTGTCTTCCTGGAGGATCAGTATGAATTATTTGTTCAAGTGGCTCCTTAGAGTGGGCTGGTTAGAGATGCTGATGAATGTACTTTTCACATTCATGTTTTCATCCACTAACAGAACACAGAACACACAGCGAGGTCCAGTGTCACCAAATTTTAGATCTGCCGGAAGCCCTACCATTGACGTCTGCTTGCTTGATCCATGCAATTTCTTTTCTCGTTTTTTTCTCGAAATCCCTGGCTTCGTTACATTGTTTCTGATATCTGCCTTGCGCGATAGCTATCACTGAAACGACAATTGATTTTTTGTTTGTTTCTTTTTGTCAGTTGTCTGCTCTTGCCCATATTTTTCCAATGTTAATTGACGGTAGTATTGGTGGAGCTTTTCTTTGTCGTCTGCCGAGACAGTAAATTAGAATTGCTTCCCTTCGACAAATTTAATCTGTGTGAAATCTGCCACGCTGTGTGTGTGTGTGTGTGTGTGTGTTCGTTTTTCAAGTGGCATGACACAGGCAGGCGTATATAAGCTATTCTCGTTTTTCAAGTGGCATGACACAGGCAGGCGTATATAAGCTATTCTCGACAAAGAAACAAATGATCAATCACCTATTGCATTTGTCTGCAATGACGCAGTCCTGCGAACCTATCCAACAACTTTATATGTGCTGATGCAAGGCCGGGCATCAACCAGCCAATCGAAACAGGCAAACAAAATAAACACTATGACAAAACAAAACAGTACAAAACGAAAAGAACCAAACAACAAAACAACTACAAACACGCACGCCAAACAAGGACTCCGTTACAGCGCTATAATTATGCCTAAGTATACGCCTTCGAGGGGTAAAAAAATCGGCAAAGACGCTTTGCCCTTGCATGATGCGTCTGCTCAAGCAACAAAATGCTCTTGGCAGTGCTGAGCTATGTTATTTTTTCTTGCAGTTACTGTCATCAGTATGCTGGCACCGTGCTTGACAGAAGACAATTACGTGTTACAGACTGGATCAGCTCCAGGCAGTGCCGTCGTCGTTCTCGGAGCTGGCTTAATTGACCGTTCGATCAACATTGTCAACAGATCACACAGTTCCAGATCGATAAAATCATGACGAATGGACATCGCATTTGCTGTAGACTCTTCAGTGGGGATGTGTTGGCAGATGATGGTTGCTCTGTGCGAACTGCTATTTTGTGGAGCGTTGTACTGGCCTGCTGGCCTAGATATGGAAGGGGTGATGATGGAGGCTGGGGCTGAGGGGATGGGTCGGGGAAAAGGGAGGGGGGTAACTGCATGAGGATGATAACTGAGCTAGCCTATTGATGAAGCCATTTTCATCTGCTTCTTGTTTGTTTATTCCTTTCTTTGAGCCAACGTCTTTTAAAAATCTGTTGTCTTCTTTCTTTCTGTGTTTGATGTTGGCGAAAATGCAAAAGGATTGTTTTGTGTATGCATACACAACCTATGTGGCGACCGCTATTAAAGGAAAGGTTCAAGTAAAACAACATGATAAAAGCTAATTTGTGTCACCACATCTCTTCTATCATTTCTGCTATGCGCGCATGTTAAATGATGGGAATAAGGATAGATCCGGAACTTCCTTTATTTTAGGACGTGTCTTGGTTTGTTCCCAGGTACCTTTTATTTACCGGTGTTTTAGGTGACATTAAGTGACATTAACTTGAAGTTATATATAAGGAGAGAGTTAGGTCTACTTCATTTTGCTTTTGCTTAATACTGTTCTCTTGGACTTATTTTCATTTCATTTCAAAACAGTATTGGCAACAACAACAAAATATGCCCATTGCATCTTCAACATAAGATAGTATCCGTATGGCACAAGCAGTCCTCAACATGATCAAGCCGATATAATTATGGAATGTATACAGTATTCAGTATACAGGCAGAAAGAGGAAGAAGTGATTGTCTCTCACCACACCACAGGTGTGAAACACACCGAGGCCTTTTGTGTTGGAGTATGTCCTTGAATTCCCATACAGACACCTTGGAAAAAATAATATATCTTTTCTTTCTGGCAGTATACTTTCATCCACCCATCATTCTGCTGGTAATTTCTGAGATCCGTGGATGAGGTGGAGGACGACGAGGAAGAAGAAGATGGAGGGGGACCGAGGCTCAAAGAGAAACGGATGGGAAGAGCTGTACACTGAACCCCCATCTTCCTCCTCTTCCTGTCCGGCTGTTTGTCAAGGAGTCTGTGCTACTGGAATCCTCCACATACCTCTTCCTTGATTCCACTCTCAAGGCCTGCGGGTCCCTGCCAGTGACCTGGCTGAAGACATGAGCAGAGAAACTTAGAAGGTTTACTTCTCTGTCTCTATTCAGATACACTCACCAGCCCTTCACGGTTGTCTTGGACCAGTCAGCCAGTTTTAGACAGGAAAGGGTGTCTCCATTTTTTGACCAACAACTGTTACCCAGAAATAAAGAATACATAAGATTTTGTTCTGTCTTTTCTAGGCCCCAAACTCCAAACTAGTGGACTGCCAGTCACATGGTGACATTCTGACCAGTGATCAGCTTTGGGTGGAGTCTGTGATGGTCACTGACCCAGTGTCCAATGAGGGGTGAAATGGACCCTCAAGGGGTTGGTCAGTTGCCGCCTTTGGGGCTCACATGGTCACATGACCATCTTGTCAGACCTGTACGTGTGTGTGATGTAATCCGAAAGGGAAGGAGTCAACACTTTCAATTAAAAAATAATGGATGGAACATCGCCATTGCACAAAATATAACAAGTTAGGAAGTCTACTATAAATAAAATAGAACTGATTGGGGGGAAAATACAGAAATGATTTTCCTCTCAGAATCTAACTTTCTGTCAACTGGAGTGTGCCCACGTGTTTTCGTGGATGGACAAGTGTGTGTGTGTGTGTGTGTGTGTGTGTGTGTGTGTTCCATGTAACTAAACCCAGGGAACAAGGTGGCAAAATGGATAAGACGATTATCTGCCAATACAGTGTCCATGAAGGTCTGGGCTGGAATCTAACACTTGCCCTTTCTCCAAAGTTTGACTGAAAAATCAAACTGAGTGTCTAGTCATTCGGATGAGACAATAAACCGAGGTCCCGTGTGCAGCACACACTTGGTGCACTGAAAAAGAACCCATGGCAACAAAATAGTTGTCCTCGGGCAAAATTCTGTAAAATGAAATCCACTGCGATAGGTACACAAATACATATATGCATGCTCTCAAGGCCTGACTATTGCATTGGGTCATCATGCTGCTGTCAGGCATTTGCCTGGCAGATGTGGTGTTGAGTTATTAATTCATCCAAATGCAGTGACACCTTGAGAAATTAAAACTGAAACTATGTATATGGCCAGAAAAAAAAGAAAATAAAAGAACGGACAGAGGGGAAAGATTAACGTTCTCATGTTCCCTTCCCTGGAAGGATGGAGAAAAAAAAAAGTGAGCGGAATAATCTAGACTAGATGGTTCTCTGTGTGTGTGTGTGTGTGTGAGCACACAAAATAATGAAGTTTATTGTATGTAACCTCCCCCCCCCCGCATGCCTCCCCCCAACAACTTTAAGAATGAAAAAAACATAGTGTCCATTCACACAACAGACCAGTCAATACACCTAAAGTAAATAGTCTCTGTTTAATCTGATTACATTTATACATATATAAAAACATGAATCTCAACACCTTTCATGAAGTACACGAAGAAAAAAAAAAGCAACCACCCAGTTCATCACCTCAGGCAAATCTAGCTTATGAACGCGTTCTGAATCATACGAAGCTTAAAAATACTGTAGACCTTTCACAAATATGTTAATATTTTTTCCTTTCCATTTTATGTTCATGCCACTGGCATGATTTTAGAAACCTTAAAGTTACCCCCCTTCAGCTGCATGCATTATAACTTATAGCTCTGCACAAAGGGATGAAAGACAAAACTTATATATGTAGATAGAAAAATATAGATAAACTATGAGAGGATATGGCAGAGCTATTTTGGAAAGTGGAAGGTTTTATATTAAACAGTTTATAAACTTTAACTCTTTCACGACCATATGCGACTTTTATTGACCAGACAGTTCACCAGCATTGGTGACTTTAGCTGACATTGAAAGGTCATGTTAAACAGTTTTTCACATTGTAACAAAGCTTGGCAGTTGCAACCAACTTTATCGTGCAATAGGAAATTGGCTATCCTTCCCCACTAAACTGAGTATGAAATGAACAAATCAACTCTGTTGTTCCGACATGGACTGAATTGTGTGCCAAGACTGTAGAGTCTAAAATATTTGGCACTGGGGAGTGTTTTTCATACGGAAGCTTGGCTACAAAAAGAGTTAATGCAGGTTTTACACTTTATTCATTCACTGAAATCAGTGCTGACCATGAAATGAATATCAATCACAGTTGATGTTGAAATTAAATACAGAAGAACAATGTTGAAAACTATGAAGCTGTTGCCTGGCTCCACCAAATGTCTCATTTCATGCAAATAAATATGCATTTTTGTTTTGTGTTATTCGTTTCTTTGAAATAAAAATATTTAAAAAAATGTGGAGCATGTTTCCAGGAATATCTCATTCAAGATGCTGTCTTTTGCACACACACACACACAAATGTAAATAATACCATGAGGACGCACATTTGAGCTTTCTAAACTTTACACAAAAAGAAAGCTAAACAAAAGAGAAAAAAATTTATAAAGAGAAAAAAAAGAAAAAAAGGGGAAAAAAAGGACATATTCGCAAGCAACAAACAGTACAGAATAAGTATAGAGTCTGTCTACATATACCATCATCCATATATCTAGATGCAGTCATTTGATTTTAACTCACTCAGTACGGCCAGTCCTCTCTACGCAGACCCCTCGGATGTCCAGTGGGTGTCTCAATGACCCAACCTTTAGCTTCTGTCGTCAGACTTGTGGTATTCTTTGTCAACATTCACGTCTTCAGTATAAGAGCCTTCCGCTTGCAATATTTTGATGATGGTAATTGGGGTGAAACGCTGTTAACGTCGTCTCTTTCGCCGTTCGTATGGAGAGAGTTAAGCACCGTATCTGACTGTGAAGTTGGAAAGACAACGATTTTCAAGGCTGACAAAGAAACAACAACACCACATAAAAAAAAGAAAAAAAAAGTCTTAACACTTATTCTGTGATTCTGTGCTATAAACACCCCAATAATATGAAAAAACAAACAAGTCAGAGACTGGACCAACAGAAACAAACATGGCACCAAATAAGTGATAGCCACCTTTGGAAATGACCTGAGTGTAAGAGAACTAGATCCAGTACTCACCCTGTATACCATAATTCTTTGGAACTAAAAAAAACATAATTCTTTGGAGCTATAAGGAAAATCTGAACTGTTAACATCCAATTTGTGAAGCAGGTATAACGTTTAATTATCTAAGTCCAAGAACAAGAAGTTGATAAAGCGTGTAGTAAAAACTGACACACAACCCGAGTCAGCACAGTGTTTATTCAGTGATCTTGTAGTTCTATTATGCAGTTACATGTGATTCCAAAATATGTTCCAAACTTCAGTTCTGGTCACTGTAAATATATTTCCTTTACAACAGAACAATAATAAATGACTGGCTTTTTTCTCTCCTTTTTTTAAAGTTTAAAAAAAAAAAATATCAGGGAATCTTTGACAGCAATTTCTCAAGATCATTTCCATTTGCCACAGGTGTTCACAGCATGTCACAAGACAAAAAGTGATGATTTCAGATGTGTACATGCACGCAGAAGATAAAAAATGCACATAAAGATCCAGTAATCCATGTCAGTGTTTGGTGGGTTATGGAAACAAGAACATACCCAGCATGCAAACCCCCCAAAACGGAGTATGACTGCCTACATGGTGGGGTAAATAAAAAACAAACAAACCAACAAACAAACAAAAAAAGAGGTCATACACATAAAATGTTACATGTGTGTCTGAGTGTGTATGTGTGCATGCCTGTAATCTGATTGAATGACACAGGTATCGAATGATGAGCGCCCAGAGGCAACCGTCAGTCAACTCTACCCAGGTAGGCAGCCTGTTGTGCAAACGACCTCGTGTTTGTAAAGTGCTTAGAGCTTGGTCTCAGACTGAGGATAGGCGCTATATAAGTATCCATATCGATTGATCGATCAATTAACACTTAAAATACTTTTGATCGATCAATTAACACTTAAAATACTTTTCAATCTGTTCCTTTTTTTCTTTCATTTTCTACATCTCTCTATATTGCATTAAAAAGAATCTTTTTAAAAAAGTACATATAAACAAGTTGCACACAAACTCTGTATAGTAATGATGTCTTCACAACAGCTTGAGATTCATAATTAGAATCTCACAAGGAGGAAACAACCAAATACCAAGAAAGGGAACATCTCTCACCTCAAAAGAAAGATACATGCATGAAATATACAACCAAATGATCAGATTTTGTTCACGGATACAATGGCAGTTTGTTCAAATATCCCACATAATTTTCCCAGTCACAACAATGATATGTATAATCTTGATTGTTCGCCATATGCATTACCTTGATTTCACACCACAACCACATAAAAATTCTAACAAATCACATAAAAAAATCAATGAGAAATTTGGAAAAACAAAATCCAAATTTACATGTGTGGTACATTTAAAGAAGATGCATAGTTTAACAATTTACAACATTAACGTTTCTCAACATTTCAACAACACACAAAAAGGTAGTTAAAGCAGAAGAAATATAAAAGGATGAGAACAGCAAAAGCTGACAGAAAAAAAAGATACAGAATAGGAGGGAGAGGGAGGGACACAGAGGGTGACTCAGTGAGAGCTGTAGACGGATCTGTATGCAGACAGAAACTGATTGAGAGAGAGGCTGAACAGCTCAGAAGCTGATCAAACTTATAGAAATGCACACAGACACAAGTACTGAAGTAGTTACACTGTACCAACAACAGGTCCAGAACAAATGAAGGCAGTGTTTGGAAACCATGTAACAAAATAGTAAGGTAGGGAAAACCTTGTCTGCAACAAAGTGGTTTGGCTATATGGCTTACATAGATAGGTTTTAGGTAGTTATGGCCTGTCCAATACTTTTTACAGCAAATAAATGTGTATCTTGAGAAAAAAACTTGATTCAAATGTCATGTTTCGAGTAGTCACGGGAGGCCGCCATCTTGGATAAAGTTTAGATGTCACATGTCTGGAGGCTCACGTTCGCTTTTGACTAACTTGTGAAGCAGATTTTTAAAAAAATTGTTAAAAAAAATACTGTGCAAGGAATTTCCAAAAGAGAACAAAAACAAAACAAAGCAAAACAAAAAGACTGCACAAGGTGTTAGAATGGATTTTGGTTTAGTTCCACATAATTTTGAACCCAAGTTTACGGAAGAAGAGTAACAAGCTGCTGAAATGTCAACAACACACAGAGACCAAATTTGTGAGTGCCAATGTGGAAACTGCAAGTTTGCCAAAGTCTCCATCATGCCAAAAGAAAGCATATGTTGCAGAGACAATGATCTGACTGTCAAAGCTTTTGAAAACTGAGCAATCCTGGAAGCTGGTTTTGTACATGATTGATGTGACATCACAACTGATCTCTGTTTCCTTTGTAGAGAGCCAAACCCAGTATGGCGACACCCTGTGTTGCACCAGCATAATTGCTTCAATACACATATATGTTCACTTTAATGCATAGTCCTATTATCATTTACCCATTTGTCAGGTTTTTAGAGCACAGTGCTATTTCACTTTGCATCCCCATTAATTGTTTGCTGGTTTCTTGTTCCTCAAACTATGGCCAGTTTTCCATGATTAAGTTCATCAATGGAAGACACTATATTTGTATAAAAAAACATGTCTGGAACAAATTAATCAAATAATGTAGTGATGAGTATCATGTTAAAAATGCTAGGTGGAAAAAAAGAAGAAAAAAGTTTGCCTGCATTTCAGTCTGTTCTCTGAAGTGTTCATTATATTGTTGTTGTGCCTCAAACCATAACTGGCCCACCAAAAAAAAGAGTATATTTTGATCAGTGAAAGACATTGTAATATATGCTCCAGTAAAAAACCCTTCCTGGCTCCATGCACCATCAGATCAGTTTCTGGTACAAAAGAAAGCAACACCTGATAAATGACACCAGAGAAAAATAACCAATGGCAAAAGCAGTAACAATTATGACAGAAAGAGAGAGAGAGAGAGAGAGAGAGAGAGAGAGAGATGAAAAGACACAAACAACCTACAAATACTCACAGACACCTTAGACAAAATACAGTTATTACCAGCATGAAACTGTGTCACAAAACAAAGCCAGAGTCCTGAGAATTCTGAGAAGTGGACACACCATCCACACTACAGCTCCGTCTTCTGTTTGAACTTGTCAGGATACTTCTCCAGGACATAATCCATGTACCCTACGACAGGATACTTTTCCTTATAGGTGCCTTCAAAGATCTCATCCAGTGATTGTAACGTATCAGGAGACAATCCAGACTGAAAATGAAAAAGAACAAAATATAATGTATTAAAGATTTGACCACCAAGCACGAATTCATGAGGATCAAGAAAGTGGTTGTGGGAGTGAGAAAGGTTTTCTGAGAAGGAATGGTGGGAGACAGCGGTTGACACTTTGACAGTGAGAGAGACAGAAAAAGAGAGATAAAAGGGGGTGGGGTTGGAGAGGGAGAGACAGACAGACAGAGATGGAGACAAAGAGAATGAATAAATGAATGAATGGTTTATTCATGAAAGGCCAAGGCCCCTAAATCAAGTGCAAGCATGGCAAAATAATAATCAAGCATAGTAAACGTATCTGAATTAGAACATATGCATTCATACACATACAATATACTATGAACATACTGTAGCTCAGAAGAGACAGAGACAGAGAGAGACAGACAGAGACAGAAGAAGAGGCAGAGACAGAAAGAGAGAATATTCTGGCAAACAAAGACAACATCAAAGTTAAAGTCAAGCTAAAAGAGAGGCAAACTAAAAAAAAAACATTTATTATCTAAAGACAGTAGTGCAGAGCACAAATACAAATTACAATTTCATTTTCTTACAAGATCGTGGGTTAGATCTTTTGGGTCCAGTGACATTTTAGCAACACCCCGTGAAGAGTCCTTCCCTACCAGGACATTGTAGTCAGACTCTTTCCCATAAAATTCTGCACACAAAAAATAATCACCGTAATCATCATCTTTATCATCACCATGATCACCATCTTCAACAGGATGGACAAGAACACCAGAAATGAAAGAAGAAAATGAGCTGTAAACCCTCAGAATCCAAGGACTTAAGAATAACATATTTTCACTATACAGCCTTCCATACAGTATCATTTTGTAATCTATTGCATTGTATCATTTTGTGTTACAACAGATTACTCTATGTGAAATATGGACTGCTATCCCACAGTGCAGTAACATCAATACATATTTTTTATTTTTTTTCCTGCAAATGTAGATATCTTGTGATAAAAACGGAGTTTTCTACAAAATTTTGCCAGAGACAACCCTTTTGTTGCTGTGGGTACTTTTATGTGTGCTAATTTTGTGCTGCACACGGGGCCTTGCTTTATTGTCTCATCTAAATGACTAGAAACCTGAGCACCACTGAAGGTCTAGTAGAGCGGAGAGGTGGAGTAAAAATCAGAGTCTGTATATGTGACTTGAACCTGTGCATACTCACTTCCTAGTCAAGTTCATTACCTCTAGGCCACAGCTCCAGTGTATAATTTTGTTTGCAATCTATTCACAAAATAATGGGATGGGGATAGGGGGAGGGGATGATGTAAGCCCAAAGGACAAGCACAAAACAGCCACAGAGAACTTTCATTGTCAGATAATAATAAAGTTACTGTACAAATGTACCTGCTATTGTATAACCTTACAGAGCAAGTCAGACAAAGGATGAATTAAAAGTGAACTATAAAGAACAGGTGAAAAAACCATCTGTGGAAATTTTTTGTGTTCTGTTTTCATGAACTGTGGACACCTGTTGGCTGGAGAAAGAGGGGACGGCCCACATATGATGAACTGGCAGCAAATAGAGGTCAGAAACCTCAGATTTGTTGACAAACTATGGGATGACACCAGCAAACAGGACAGTGAACTATCGAGTGCCTTAAATTGGTTGCCTCATTCATCCAGTGACACAGGAACATCTAAGTTACTTTAAATTTCCTGTGTGTAATCTGGTGGGATTGGTGAGACTATACTGAAGGACAGTTTTGAAATTGATTATAATATCCGCATGTGTCATGAACCCCACATCCCCAAACCTACCCTCCATGTGCACCCTTCTGAAAAAAAAGTATGAGTGTGGGTGTGTATGTGCATATGTGCATGCATTTGTGTGAGTAGAATCATTTTTCTGATGCGTTTGTCATTGTGGACCATTAATCTAGAAATAAGGATGCAGAAATATATACTTACGCTTGCCTGAGCTGACATCAAAGACAACCCCTTTCACAGCCATATAGATAGGTTTCTCTGGCTGTAACAAAAGAAATAATTAAAAATCATGCATCTTTCTCTTGCTGTGAGAACACACAAGATGTGGTAACTACTGATGTTACATTTCTTGCAAGTGCACAATATACTTATTTCAAAGAAGAACAAAAAACAACCACAAAAAAAGAGTTAATAATCACCGACTGTCTCTGTCAAAACTGTTAATGACTCAGGTAGTGTATGTGAATTTTTTCAGTATTACATGAGAACATCTCAAAAAGAGGAAAAGAAAAATAAAATACATGCATTTGTGATGAAAATACATCTATTTAATCTAAATGTCTGTGTTATTCATGATACGAACAAGTGTTTTTTTGTGTGTGCCAAGACTCTTTCCTTATTTGCAACAGACCGTGCTATGATTGTGTGAATGACAGTGGAGAAAAGCATGTAACTGTGCAGCCCAGCGCATATATTCAGTATTTGCTGTGGGTAGAGTGAGAGTGTTTGTCAGTGTAACAAATGTCTGATCTGATGATGAGTGTGTGAGTGTGAGTGTGGGTGTGTGTGTGTGTGTGTGTGTGTTTGTGTGTGTGTGTATGTGTGTGTGTGCATGTGTGAGTGAGAGAGAGAGAGAGAGAGAGAGAGAGAGAGAGAGAGAGAGTGTGTGTGTGTGTGTGTGTGTGTGTGTGTGTGTGTGTGTGTGTGCTTTGAACTGATCTGCCTGCACATGCATTGATCTTGTGCATGTATGTATGCGTGCATGTTTGTCACTTGTCTACTGTAATACCAAGGAGTGTCAATGTGTCACTATTTTTACTAACAGGGTTGTTAACTTCTGGAATAATCTGCCCAGTAAACACTGTGATTGAAGGAACACTTAACAATTTAAAGCATTTATTTATTAGGAATATGGCTTCCAAGTTAATTTCTTCATAGGAAGCTAGCCATAACATTAGTAATTACGCACTCTTTTATAAGTTTAAAATATAAAAAAAGTCCTAATGATCAGGCAAAAGGCTGATAAAGCGTAAAAGCCGTGACACTTGAAATTGATATTGGTATCATTATACCTGTATGCAAATACCACTGCACAACTCACATCACTTCCATCGTATTCTGCAATTTCCTTCGCAGTGAAAATTCTAGGTGGTGGATCACCAGGTTTGAAGTTAAATTCAAGTTCCTTCAGTTTGTATTTTTTGCTCTCAACCGAGCGAATTATACCAAGAAATAGGAGCAGAAAGAAGACCCCTGTTTGTCCAAAGATCGCCATGTTTGTTCAAGGGTACACGTGTACTAAACTTACCAAGGATTTTACTACGCAGGATTTTATTGGCCAAGTTGAGAATATCAACCAATCAGTTAGCGTGATGTAAACTACACGCAGACGAAGCAGACGGTGCTTCCTGCTCCAGAAGTGGGCTTTACAGTTCACTGTTCCAGTTACTTTTGCAGGTTTATTGCAACCATGGACTCCAACGGTAGACGAGTGGTCGTTTGCGATAATGGCACTGGAGTAAGTTTGACATTTATGGAGTTTTATGTCGTTGTTTTTTTCAGTTTGCAAATTAAAGCTTTTATATTATTACAATGAACGTGTCGCCGGTCGTTCGTCATGTATGATAGTTGTCACGCCCCCTTCACCCGGAAGACAGTTCTCTTGCAGATGAAAGATGGCCACACATTTCTCTGGAAATTCAGATCAGTTGATCTGTTTGCCAGCGATAACTACCATGAAAGGTACCGATAAAACATCGCCCCGTTCATTTCATATCGAGAAGTACTAACAAGAAATGAAGAGGAAGATTATGCGTACAATTTATACATACATCTGACATGTGTGTGTGCAGATCGATCAACAATGTTGTTGTGTATGGTGGTCATTCCCCCTCCCCTTTTCTCTTTTTCCCCCATATAGTTTGATCTTGTCCCATCATCTTCTAGGGCATACGCCCATTGATTTGCAGCACAATGAAACATTTAATGCTGGCCGCAATGCTGAAGTAGGAGAGGCCAAAGGTGTATGCGGATTATAATTATGATTATATATCTATCTATCTATCTATCTATCTATCTATCTATCTATCTATCTATATATATATATATATATATATATATATAGATAGATAGATAGATAGATACTTGCTCCATATCGGCTTACAATATAATGTTCATCTTGATGAATTTGTTGATGAATCATGGGCAATATCAACAATATTTCTCCTCAATACGGAATGAATATAGTGTTCACAACAAAGTGTGGATGTTCACGCCACCCGTTGCACAGAAGGTGAAAGGGAGAAATATGGATATAGCTGAATCATGCCTATTTTTTTCTTTGTTTTGCAATAAATATTTATCAATCTCTTCATCAGAATTCTAGCAGTTTAGATCATCCATGACATGTTCTGAATATGATCCTGCCAGCTCTTTGTAAGATAAAAAAAAAAAAAAAATCCTTGTAGAAAATAAAAATGCCACTTTTTATAGTTTTACAAAGGACCCCTCAAGCACACAAATAAGCTTATGTGTTATATATATATATATATATATAAGTTTTATTTCAGTAGTCAGCAGCTTTGCCTTCTGAGTTTGGTCTTGACCCATTAAAAAAAGATCTGACTTGAATTATGGTACTTAGCAGTTTTATGACCTGCCTCTTGATCCTTAACATGATAGCAATAGGGACTTGATTTTGTTGTTTGTGTGTATGTATGTGTTGCTGTGTTTGTGTTGCTGTGTGTGTGTGTGTGTGTGTGTGTGTGTGCGTGCATGTGCGCACGCTTTTGTGTGTGAGTGTGCATGTGCATGTACCCAGTAAAATTAAGCTGCATGTATTCCTGGTATGCATATTTGTCAGTATTAAGGTATCCTCTGATAGGACGTATAATAAATGGCATTTAAAAATGGTTGGCAGTATAATAAAAACAAAGTAACAAACAAAGTATGAGCTCTGACTAAACTATTTACAGTTTTGGCATTTTGTAGTTTGATAGACAGACAGACACACACACACACACACACACACACACAGACACACACACACACACACACACACACAGACAGACAGACACACACACACACAAACACATGCACGCACACACGCACACACGCTCACACACACACACACACACACACACACATCACACACATACACACAGAGGTACACTTAAATGTATACCCCTCCACACTCCTCCCACAAAAAAATAATGATTCAAGCAATACACTGTATCTCTGTCATTTGTGTATTTGTATATTTAATTCCCATCTCATCATCTGCTTTGACAGATTTCTGGGCATAATAATCTTTGAATTAAAATGCACATTTTTGAGTGCAAGGAAGGGGGACACCAGCTTGGACAGTGTGGATAGCTGTAATTAGGAAAATGAATAAGAATAAAAGAAGCCAAGTTACCAAGTGTGCAGTGAGCCTTTCTGAAAAGTGTTGAAAGGCTGAGGGTGTAGCAGTGATAGATGAAGGAGGAAGGAAATGTTTAGTGTTTAGGGAAATAAACACTTCAGGATTTTGAATCTTCCTTATTCTTGAATAACAGTCTGCTATGACGAACAATGTGTGAGTTGTTCATGCTGTGTTTCTCCAGTTAATGAAAAGAGTAGGGAAAGAGTGAAGGTCACGCAAACCCTTACCCACACACTGCAGACAGAAAGGAACGCACGAATTCACACACACACGCGCGCGTGCACACTTGCGCGCACACACACATGCACACACACGCACACACACACACATACACATACACACGCACACACACACACACACACACACACACACACACACACACACACATTGTTGGCTAAGGAACTGTGTGCTGTTTATTTTTGGTGAAACTGTATAGTGTGTGACATATTGATTGGTGAAAAAAGACAGATGTTAATTTTTTTAGTTTATTAAACTTTGTATTGCTCTGGTATTTTCCTTGCTGGCTTTGAATATTTCTGTTAGTTTGTTAATTTTCATTAATTGATTTTTTCTTCTCATTAGCATGCACATGTGAGTGCACACACATACAAATCCACACAGACACACATACACATGTATCCACACTCTCATACAGACTGAGAGGCAGACACACATAAACACACTCACATGTGTTCACTCACACACACACACACACACACACACACACACACACACACACACACAGATATACACTTGATTACTAATTTTTGTACCCTTTTTCCAGAATTGCATTTGTTCTTTATCTTCTCTGAAATAAATTCCTTCCATATCTTTATTTGCAGTTTGTGAAATGTGGCTATGCTGGCTCAAACTTCCCCGCTCATATTTTCCCCTCTCTGGTTGGGAGGCCTGTCATCAGGTCTTCTGCCAAGATTGGCAATATTGAACTGAAGGTGAGGAGCAGATTCTGCAATAACTTGTGTATGTGTATATATTGTTGTTGTTGTTCATGATGGTTTCAAGATCGATCATTTGTATGATGGTCAGCTAGTTTTGCCCTCTTTGTGTGCAAGCATACTGGTGGCTGACATATATTTTATATCTTTTCATGCTTCATATTTTCATTCACATTGACATTAAAAAAAGTTAGTTTTTTATTTATTTATTGGAGTGTATTATTTTCAATAATGTACACAAAGTTTTAGAATTAAAAAAGAAGAAAAATCACTGATGGTTTGCCCAGCCTTTGAAGTGTAGGAAGATTTCACAATGAAATTTAGTTTCAGGGTAACAGAACTGTGGTCTTTGAGCTAAACAAACAGAAAAAGGGAAAAAGAAAAAGGTACGGTCAGTAAAGCAGATGTATTAGTAGTCATACTTATGATTTAGTATGAAAAGTCAGACATATGTTGTAATGTAGTATCATATGTGAAACATGTATCTAGTCATACTCATCATGTAAAATGATGTTGAACCTATAAATAAATGAATAAATAAATAGATATATTAGGCATCCAGTCATTTATCACAGTCCATGACAGAATTGAAGAGAGGGTGAATAAACTGAAGAAAACCCTTTTTTTGCTCAAATCTTGTGTTAAACAGTATTCTGTTCAAGTCCCTGACAACTTTAGCATTTCCATCTTGCAGGACCTGATGGTAGGGGATGAGGCCAGCCAACTGCGCTCCATGCTGGAGGTCAACTACCCCATGGACAACGGCATAGTGCGCAATTGGGAGGACATGATCCATGTGTACGACCACACCTTCGGCAAGGAGCGCCTCAACGTCGAAACCCACAACTCACGGATCCTGCTGACAGAGCCTCCCATGAACCCCATGAAGAACCGAGAGAAGATGGTGGAGGTAGGGGGTTGTTGCTGTTGGGGAATGATTGAGAGGTTGTGGAGTAGTGAATGAGTGTTTGTAAATCTTTGTGTGTGTGTGTGTGTTGGTGAGAGAGAGAGAGAGAGAGAGAGTGTGTGTGTGTGTGTGTTAATGAGTGTGCGTGTGAGTGTGTGTGTGTGCGTTTGTGTGTGTGTGTGTGTATGTGTTGTGTGTGTGCACGTGTGTGTGCACGTGTGTGAGTGTGTGTGTACATGCGCGTACAAGTGTGTGTGTGTATATGTTTGCGTGCGTGCATGCGTATGTGCCAAATCTTTGTGTCTCTACTGCTGTTTGTGTTGGACCAGCAATTACCCCATGCAGGCTGTCTCTGCTAAATGCAAGATACAACTTTAATGATAATTTTGTCTAAAAAAAAAAAAAAATTGTTGAGACGTTTGCTGGTAAAAAGGTGACATCAAAAAGCACTTGCATTACCTTCACATAACCACAAAAAGTTTGATCATGCTCCAAGATTAAATGAGGACACTTTCACTTATAAGGACATACCTCTTTCACAGTCCCATGCATTGAAATTGTGTGACAAAGCTGACATGATGACAAAAGAATGCATATTGAAATGATTTTAAAACATTTCTTGTGTGACTGTTTGTTGAGGTTTTGAGATGCATGTTTAACTGATTGGTTCATTATTTCATTGACTTATTTATTGATTGTCGCTTGGGATTTGTTTCAGGTGATGTTTGAGAAGTATCAGTTCCACAGTGTGCATATAGCAATCCAGGCTGTGCTCACTTTATATGCTCAAGGTAGGACAGTTTTTTTGTCTTCTGTCTTTTTTTTTGGTATATTTTTAAAGCAGATGTGGTGTAGCTTTTATGGATGATCTTGCATGCTTTAACACCTCCTTGAAACTGAAACTATAATGTGCAGTCCAGTGATAATAAAATCATGGAAGCATATGGCCCTTTTATGTGTAGGTTAAAGTATATAGAAGTTAAAAAAAGGAAAAGAAAGAGGAAATTTAAAGGTTTTTGTGGAGGACCTGAGCATCCTTAAAATAGCACCATTTGATTATTGTTTTGCCCAACTCTGACAATTGATTGCTTCCAAATCAAACTGATTGCTACTGATGAGTACACTTGTTAGTGAAGGGCAGTCATCTCACTGAGATAAGACAGAGCTTACAGGTCAGGATGTCAGCGAAGGGCTGTCATCTCACTGAGATAAGACAGAGCTTACAGGTCAGGATGTCAGTGAAGGGCTGTCATCTCACTGAGATAAGACAGAGCTTACAGGTCAGGATGTCAGTGAAGGGCTGTCATCTCACTGAGATAAGACAGAGCTTACAGGTCAGGATGTCAGTGAAGGGCTGTCATCTCACTGTCATCTCACTGAGATAAGACAGAGCTTACAGGTCAGGATGTCAGTGAAGGGCTGTCACCTCACTGAGATAAGACAGAGCTTACAGGTCAGGATGTCAGTGAATGGGCTGTCACCTCACTGAGATAAGAGATTAAGACAGAGCTTACAGGTCAGGATGTCAATGAAAGACAGTCATCTCACTGAGAAAAGACAGAGCTCACAGGTCAGGATGTCAGTGAAGGACAGTCATCTCACTGAGAAAAGACAGAGCTCAAAGGTCAGGATGTCAGTGAAAGACAGTCATCTCACTGAGAAAAGACAGAGCTTACAGGTCAGGATGTCAGTGAAGGACAGTCATCTCACTGAGAAAAGACAGAGCTTACAGGTCAGGATGTCAGTGAAAGACAGTCATCTCACTGAGAAAAGACAGAGCTTACAGGTCAGGATGTCAGTGAAGGGCTGTCATCTCACTGTCATCTCACTGAGATAAGACAGAGCTTACAGGTCAGGATGTCAGTGAAGGGCTGTCACCTCACTGAGATAAGACAGAGCTTACAGGTCAGGATGTCAGTGAAGGGCTGTCACCTCACTGAGATAAGAGATTAAGACAGAGCTTACAGGTCAGGATGTCAGTGAAAGACAGTCATCTCACTGAGAAAAGACAGAGCTTACAGGTCAGGATGTCAGTGAAGGACAGTCATCTCACTGAGAAAAGACAGAGCTTACAGGTCAGGATGTCAGTGAAGGACAGTCATCTCACTGAGAAAAGACAGAGCTTACAGGTCAGGATGTCAGTGAAAGACAGTCATCTCACTGAGAAAAGACAGAGCTTACAGGTCAGGATGTCAGTGAAGGGCTATCACCTCACTGAGATAAGACAGAGCTTACAGGTCAGGATGTCAGTGAAGGGCTATCACCTCACTGAGATAAGACAGAGCTTATGGGTCAGGATGTCAGTGAATGGCTATCACCTCACTGAGATAAGACAGAGCTTACAGGTCAGGATGTCAGTGAAGGGCTTTCATCTCACTGAGATAAGACAGAGCTCAAAGGTCAGGATGTCAGTGAAAGACAGTCATCTCACTGAGAAAAGACAGAGCTTACAGGTCAGGATGTCAGTGAAGGACAGTCATCTCACTGAGAAAAGACAGAGCTTACAGGTCAGGATGTCAGTGAAGGGCAGTCATCTCACTGAGAAAAGACAGAGCTTACAGGTCAGGATGTCAGTGAAGGGCTATCACCTCACTGAGATAAGACAGAGCTTACAGGTCAGGATGTCAGTGAAGGGCTGTCACCTCACTGAGATAAGAGATTAAGACAGAGCTTACAGGTCAGGATGTCAGTGAAAGACAGTCATCTCACTGAGAAAAGACAGAGCTGACAGGTCAGGATGTCAGATAAGGACAGTCATCTCACTGAGAAAAGACAGAGCTTACAGGTCAGGATGTCAGTGAAGGACAGTCATCTCACTGAGAAAAGACAGAGCTTACAGGTCAGGATGTCAGTGAAGGACAGTCATCTCACTGAGAAAAGACAGAGCTTACAGGTCAGGATGTCAGTGAAGGGCTATCACCTCACTGAGATAAGACAGAGCTTACAGGTCAGGATGTCAGTGAAGGGCTGTCACCTCACTGAGATAAGAGATTAAGACAGAGCTTACAGGTCAGGATGTCAGTGAAAGACAGTCATCTCACTGAGAAAAGACAGAGCTCACAGGTCAGGATGTCAGTGAAGGGCTTTCATCTCACTGAGATAAGACAGAGCTCACAGGTCAGGATGTCAGTGAAAGACAGTCATCTCACTGAGATAAGACAGAGCTCACAGGTCAGGATGTCAGTGAAAGACAGTCATCTCACTGAGAAAAGACAGAGCTCACAGGTCAGGATGTCAGTGAAAGACAGTCATCTCACTGAGATAAGACAGAGCTCACAGGTCAGGATGTCAGTGAAAGACAGTCATCTCACTGAGATAAGACAGAGCTCACAGGTCAGGATGTCAGTGAAGGACAGTCATCTCACTGAGAAAAGACAGAGCTTACAGGTCAGGATGTCAGTGAAGGACAGTCATCTCACTGAGAAAAGACAGAGCTCACAGGTCAGGATGTCAGATAAGGACAGTCATCTCACTGAGATAAGACAGAGCTTACAGGTCAGGATGTCAGTGAATGGGCTGTCACCTCACTGAGATAAGAGATTAAGACAGAGCTCACAGGTCAGGATGTCAGTGAAAGACAGTCATCTCACTGAGAAAAGACAGAGCTCACAGGTCAGGATGTCAGTGAAGGACAGTCATCTCACTGAGAAAAGACAGAGCTCACAGGTCAGGATGTCAGTGAAGGACAGTCATCTCACTGAGAAAAGACAGAGCTCACAGGTCAGGATGTCAGTGAAGGACAGTCATCTCACTGAGAAAAGACAGAGCTCACAGGTCAGGATGTCAGTGAAAGACAGTCATCTCACTGAGAAAAGACAGAGCTCACAGGTCAGGATGTCAGTGAAGGACAGTCATCTCACTGAGAAAAGACAGAGCTTACAGGTCAGGATGTCAGTGAAGGACAGTCATCTCACTGAGAAAAGACAGAGCTTACAGGTCAGGATGTCAGTGAAGGGCAGTCATCTCACTGAGAAAAGACAGAGCTTACAGGTCAGGATGTCAGTGAAGGGCAGTCATCTCACTGAGAAAAGACAGAGCTTACAGGTCAGGATGTCAGTGAAGGGCTGTCACCTCACTGAGATAAGACAGAGCTTACAGGTCAGGATGTCAGTGAAGGGCTGTCACCTCACTGAGATAAGACAGAGCTTACAGGTCAGGATGTCAGTGAAGGGCTGTCACCTCACTGAGATAAGACAGAGCTTACAGGTCAGGATGTCAGTGAAGGGCTTTCACCTCACTGAGATAAGACAGAGCTTACGGGTCAGGATGTCAGTGAAGGGCTATCACCTCACTGAGATATGACAGAGCTTACAGGTCAGGATGTCAGTGAAGGGCTGTCACCTCACTGAGATATGACAGAGCTTACAGGTCAGGATGTCAGTGAAGGGCTGTCACCTCACTGAGATATGACAGAGCTTACAGGTCAGGATGTCAGTGAAGGGCTGTCACCTCACTGAGATACGACAGAGCTTACAGGTCAGGATGTCAGTCACCATTCAGTATTGGGACTTCTTCCCCCATTGGGATTGCATTACTTTTGATCAGCAAAATCAATTACACCTTTGACAAGCGCGCACACACACACACAAAAAGTAAATTTGATGTTCTTGCATGGTGTGTTGTTTCAATGGGTACAGTAGCCAAGTTATTAAAGCAGTTGACTTTCAAACTGAGGGTCCGGGTTCGAATCTCGGAAATGATGCCTGGTTGGTAAAGGGTGGAGATTTTTCCAATCTCCCAGGTCAACGTATGTGCAGACCTGCTAGTGCCTTAACCCCCTTCGTGTGTATATGCATGCAGAAGATAAGAAGAACAACAACGCACGTTAAAGATCCTGTAATCCATGTCAGGGTTCGGTGGGTTTTGGAAACAAGAATGTACCCAGCATGCACACTCCCGAAAATGGAAAATGGCTGCCTGCTTGGTAGGTTGAAATAAACAAATGTTCATACATGTAAAATGTTACATGTCTATGTGTGCATGACTGAAACCTGATTGAATGACACAGGAAACCAATGATGAGCGCCCCTTGGCAGCTGTCAGTCGGCTCCACACAGGTAGGCAGCCTGTTGTGCAGATAACTTGGTGCTTGTAAAGTGCTTAGAGCTTGGTCTTTGACAGAGGACAGGCACTGTATAAGTATCCATATCATTCAATAAATTTGATGTTCTTGCATGGTGTGTGGTGTCAAGGTCTGCTGACTGGGGTGGTGGTGGACTCCGGTGACGGGGTGACCCACATCTGCCCTGTCTATGATGGCTTCTCCTTGCCTCACCTCACACGCCGCCTGGACATCGCTGGCCGTGACATCACCAAGTACCTCATCAAGGTCAGATTGAGGGGTTGGGGAGGGGGATTGAGGGGGGGGGAGGGGGGGGGGAGGGAGGTGGAGAGTCAGTGGGGAGGCGGAGGGGTTGTTGGTAGTGAGATGTAACAGATTGTTGTACGGATGGTTTTTGTTTTTGGGGGTGGGTTCTTGTTGTTTGGGAGTTGTTGCAGTGGTGCTATTATCATCATGTGCTTGTGTTTTTAAAAAAATATATTTTATTTTATGAATTAACATCTTAACCCACTATTGTGATTTAATTAGACGAAAATCCAAAACCCCTCACCCACTTCCCCCTGCCGCATCTGATCCTTCTTCTCTTCTCGCACTCTTCTCAGTTTGCACATATACTAGATATACGTGTGTGTGTGTGTGTGTGTGTGTGTGTGTGTGAGCGTGTGCGTGCGAATCAAAATGATAAAATAAAACTTATATAAAATTGAAAAACAAACTAACTAGTCATCTAGTAGTAAAATTGCAGCAGAGTCAGTTGGGCTCCAAATTAAGTTTGAACTATTTCAAACATGAATTGTCATATAAAATATTCCCAATGGAAACAGATGGAATTACCAAATTTGTAAATGAATCAGGTAAAAAAGTTTTTAGGTGCTCACATTCATTAAATGACCACAAAAGCAAATCACTTCAGAAATATATTTGTTTAAAAGCATGTAGTCAGATTCTGTATATCAGACTGGTGAGCTTTCTGTGACTGTAATGTCCTTTATATAAAAGTATTTCCAATGCTTAATCATCTGATGTTTGCCTGTAGAGATCTAAGATATTTCCTGGATCTGACCGTGGTATCAGTAATTGATCTCTGCAAGCATGGTTGACTGAGGTAACAAATCGCAAATCTTTTCGATAAAAGTCCAGCCGTTGTTCATTTAAAAAAAAAAAAAAAAAAAAGAAGAAGAAGACAATTTCTTGATTTTTTGCTCTTGTATTGTTGATCAGATTTGTAGTCCACACAGTTGTGTCCCTTCTCCAGCTGCTGTTGCTGCGTGGCTATGCTTTCAACCACTCTGCCGACTTTGAGACGGTGCGCATGCTGAAGGAGAAGCTGTGCTATACTGCCTATGACATTGAGCAGGAACAGAAACTGGCACTGGAGACCACCGTCTTGGTCGAGCCCTACGTGGTAAGTATAGCTCTCACACTCCTCTTACCCTAAGTTTGGCGCTGTATGGGTTAAAATGAAATATTGGAGATCACACAGGGCGTTATTCACTTCACAGATACATCTTTTAGAGTGTTGGTGTTCAGATTTCCTTGCCAGCTCTTAAGGAGTATGTGTCATGACCCAGGTCGATGCCAGGATATTCTATAAAAAGAGCCATACAGTACAGCTTCATCTCAGGTCATACTGTATCCAAACAGCTTTTGCTGAACATTACTTTCATTTCGATCAATCATCATGTAGGAGATAAGAATAATAAAAACAAATTCTATGACAACCCATGTTTCTATAGCAACTAAAGCCCCATTTAGAGAATAAGTGCAGGTTCCTTATGGACGGTTGATCAAAGTGGGCAAAGTTAGAGAATAGGTGCCGAATAAATTAACGTTATGATTATGATGATGATGATGATGATGATCAAAGAGGTCATACCCCACACCTGTGTGTGCCTGCAGCTCCCTGATGGGCGGGTGATCAAGGTGGGTGGGGAGCGATTCGGGGCCCCGGAGGCCCTGTTCCAGCCCCACCTGATCAACGTGGATGGGGTGGGGGTGGCCGAGCTGCTTTTCAACACCATCCAGGCTGCCGACATGGACATCCGCTCTGACTTCTACAAGCACATCGTGCTGTCAGGGGGGTCCACCATGTACCCGGGCCTGCCCTCCCGCTTGGAGCGTGAGATCAAGCAGCTGTATCTGGAGCGAGTGCTCAAGGGGGACGTGTCCAGGATTTCTGTAAGACTGTTGTTGTTTTGTTTTGTGTGTGTGTGAGTGTTGGGGTGACAGGGAAGGGGGGTGGGGGGTGGAGGCAGGGAGTGTTGGAGTATGTGTTGTGTGTGTTGTGTGTGTGTGTGTGTGTTGTGTTTGCGGTGTGTGTGTGATTTCTACTTCTTCCACTACTAGTGACAGAAATTCAATAATTATTTTTCCTTGTGTAGAATTGTAAAATCGCCTCATTCTTCCTTTTTTAAATTTTTTTTTAAATTTTAAATTTTTTATTGACCTATTGTTGGTATTATTTCCATTTGTTGCTGAAAATCAAGATTATTTGCATATTTTTGGTGTTATTTCCACTTGTTAAAAAAAAATTCCAGATTTATTAACTTATTTTTTGGTGTTATTTCTGCTTGTAGCAAAAATTCAAGACTTATTGACTTATCTTTTGGTGTTATTTCTGCTTGCTGGGGAAATTCCAGATGTTTTTGTTTGTTTTTGATGTTATTTCTCCATGTTGCAGAAATTCAAGATTTATTTACTTGTGTGTGTGTGTGTGTGTGTGTGTGTTATTTTTGCTTGCTGCAGAATTTCAAGAAATGTTTATTTTTGGTGTTATTTCTACTTGTTGCAGAAATTTGAGATTTATTAATTTATTTGTTTGTTTTCAATTGTTTTGTTTTTTGGTGTTATTTCTACTTGTTGCAGAAATTTAATATATATTTATTTGTTTATTCTTAATTCTGTGTTTTTTTGTGTTATTTTGTATTTGTATTTATATTTGTATTTATTTTTATCACAACAGATTTCTTTGTGTGAAATTCGGGCTGCTCTCCCCAGGGAGAGCACGTCGCTACACTACAGCGCCACCCCATTTTTTGTATTTTTTCCTGCTTGCGGTTTTATTTGCTTTTCCTATCGAAGTGGATTTTTCTACAGAATTTTGCCAGGAACAATCCTTTTGTTGCCGTGGGTTCTTTTACGTGCGCTAAGTGCATGCTTCACACGGGACCTCGGTTTATCATCTCATCCGAATGACTAGCGTCCAGACCACCACTCAAGGTCTAGTGGAAGGGGAGAAAATATTGGCGGCTGAGCCATGATTCGAACCTGCGCACTCAGATTCTCTCGTTTCCTAGGCGGACGCGTTACCTCTAGGCCACTCCACTCCATTTCTACTTGTTGCAGGAATTCAAGATTTATATATTGATTTTATTTTTTTGGCATTATTTCAATGTGTTGCAGAAATTCAAGATCCGCATTGAGGACCCGCCCCGACGCAAACACATGGTGTTCCTGGGGGGAGCTGTGCTGGCCGACATCATGAAGGACAAGGATGACTTCTGGCTTCTGCGCAGCGAGTACGAGGAGAAGGGGCTCAAGGCCCTGGACAAGCTCATGAAGCCCACCAAGTAGTGAGCGACAGGGACATGTGCAATACACACACATAGATACACAACAACCAGCTATTAGTTCTGTCCCCTTATATCGTCTGTTTCTTAGGACGTGCACAATACACACACATACACAACAACCAGCTATTATTTTCGACAGCTCCTTTTCTCTGATTCTTTCCTCTTATCTGTCTGTTTCTTAGAAGGACGGGTGCAATACATGCAAGTACACAACCCAGCGATTATTCTGACAGCTCCTTGTTTCTGAATTATCTCCTTTTATTGTCTGTTTCTTAGAAGGACAGGTGCAATACACACACGTTCACAATAAATAGCTATTGTTTGACAGCTCCATATTTTTATTCTTTATTCTGTCCCCTTAGCTGTTTCTTGCAGGATAAGGGATGAACTTTGGTGTGTCAGCTCCTTATTTCTATCCCCTTCTCTGTTTCTTAAAGGATGAACGTGTGTGTGTCAGTTTAGGGGAGAGAGGGGAGATTGAGATAACCTGTATTCTTGGGTGCAATACACACGTACACACCAGCATTTCTTTTGACAGCTCCTCATTTCTGATTCCATCCTCTCATCTTGTGTTATTTATTGTGAGGATAAAGGATGAACCTTTGGGTGAGTTTAGGGAAGAGAGGGAATGTTTGAATAACCTAAATGTACTCTGGAGTGCAACACATTCATTCAGAACCCATCAGTTATTTTGATAGCCCCTTATTTCTCATTGCATCCCCTTACTTTGTCATGTTTCTTAGAGGATAACGGATGAATGTCTAGAGGCGAGAGGACCTGAATTCTCAGGTGCAGTATATGTGTACACAACACAGTCATTATTTTGACAGCTCCTTATTTCTAAATCTATCCCCTGTTGTATTCTTAGAGGGTCAAAGATGAATTTCATGGAAACTCCTTATTTCTGATATCCCCAGTATGTCTGTCTGTTGGAAGACAAAGGATAACTTTTGTATCAGTGCTGTCCTTTTGTAAGAGGGTAAAGCATAACTTTTGTGTCAATTCTGTTTGTTGGAGGATAAAAGATGACCTTTGTGTCAGTTCTGTCTGTCTGTTACAGGATAAAGGATAACTTACGTGTCAGTTCTGTTTGTTAGAGGATAAAGGATAACCTTTGTGTCAGTTCTGTCTGTCTGTCTGTTACAGGATAAAGGATAACTTTCGTGTCAGTTCTGTTTGTTAGAGGATAAAGGATAACCTTTGTGTCAGTTCTGTCTGTCTGTTACAGGATAAAGGATAACTTTCGTGTCAGTTCTGTTTGTTAGAGGATAAAGGATAACCTTTGTGTCAGTTCTGTCTGTTACAGGATAAAGGATAACTTTTGTCAATTCTGTTTGTTACAGGATAAAGGATAACTTTTGTGTCTGTTCTGTTTGTAAGAGGATAAAGGATAACTTTTGTATCAGTTCTGTCTGTCTGTTAGAGGATAAAGGATAACTTTTTTGTTGGTTCTGTCTGTTTCTTATGAGGATAAAGGATGAAACTGCATGTTGGTTTAGGGAGTGGGCGTGTTTTGCATAACTTGTTTTCTTTTCTTCTCATTCTTGTGGTGCTTGTTTTTTGTTGATAAGATTTATGTTTGAGGCATTCCATAATATGCACGACAGATACTTTATGTGGTTGGTTTTGTGTGTGTGTTGTTATGCTTGAGGTTATTTACATTTTTTCATGCAGAAAGATGGCAATATTGTTTGGAGATAGGAATGCAAGGCATGTACAAAGAAACACTGGTCCATATGTGTTTTGAAATTGGGATGAGATTTTTTAAATTTATTATTATCAATGTCTTTTTTTATTTTGTTATATTTTTTTGTGTGCTTTAATTCAGTATGCCATGGAGACAAAAGGCAAAACTGTGAAAAAAGACTAGTCAGTGTAGGTGGGAAAAGAATTCAATTTCTAGGCATTCAGTTCTGAATACTTGAAAGCACTTAATAAGTTATCTTTATATAGGGCATAATTATGCCGTCAGGCATTTTCATGCCTCTCTCATAACATGTTCATGGAAAGTCATTCCGTTTAGGCAGCAGACTGATTGTGCTTGTGCATGTGGGTTTGAGATCAGTCTAATCCCTCGACTGACGAACCTTGGTGAAATAAGACCACTGTGGCAATTAGAGGTGCAAGTTACTACTTTGTGTGTACCTTTAAGAAGTGTAATTGATTTTTTCTGAACAAAACTATTGTGTTCTCAAGAGGAAGAAGTCCAAATAAGGAGACGTAACTGACACCCTGACCTGAACACGCAGTCTGATCTCTGTGAGGTGACAGCCCTCAAGGGGTTAAGAAAGGAAGAACAAAAATAAAATGTGGAATTTTATCTTGACGTGTGTATCCAGCATTAGTGTGCTTACTGAAGCTGATCTGCCAAATAAGGATGCTCACAGTGCTGGTATTCATATCTGCCCAAGTTCTTTCTTTATTTGTGGCCAATTTTTATTTGATCTGCTGTTATTATTTGTGTATTTATTGATTCATTTATTTATATCTCTTCTTAATTATGTGTACATATCTGTGGTGTGGCATATTGAGTGGCAGAGCAAGTCATACAATATGACACCGTGAGTCGACTGACCTGGATTCTAAGAAACTTGGCTCAGAATGTTAGGCTTACAGGCAGCTACATAGTGAACAGAACAAATGACAGAATTTATATGATTTACAGTAAAACATTGAACAAAATATGAATGCAGAATACACAGAAAAGAAATGACAGAATTTACATGATTAACAGTGCAACATTAAACATTACGCAAAATATGAGACAGCTGCGTACATTGAACATTTATGAACACTCTCTCAGCAAATTTGCTTCAGCTTTCCATATTTTGTGAAGATCTACACAGAAGACCAGAGTTGATGACTTTTTTCAGTGTAGGTGGTTTAGGTTTGCATTCATTCCATTCTTGGAGACCATGAGACATGGTATAAAAAAACAGTCAATGGATATCGAGTCTGAATAATATTTTGCCGCATTTTCATTCCCAGTTTTTTTCTTTATTTGGTTCCAGCAGAACAGCTGCCAGCAATTTCAGGATTTGTTTCATTTTTGTTGACTTTCAAAATACAGGGTTCACAAAAAGTTAAGGACCACATGGAAACTTGCATAGGTTTTTGGTTTGTTTTTTTTGTTGGCGTAGTGAAATGATGCTGATTTTTCAGCAAACACCAGTGTATGCAGCCAATGTAAGCAGAAGTGTTTTCTCACAAGTGCACTTCCGTTTCTTTTTTTACAGTGAAAAACACTTTGCTATTGTTAAAAAACTACTGAATGAATGTCAATTTTTCAAGCTGTTCACAGTGCATGTGTGCCTGGAACGACCATTTGTATATTCAGCGAGAAGCCAGTAGCAGGCCATTTGCAGCCTGCATAAATATAGTATCATCTTTCAGCTTTTTTGAACATTTCTACCTGCTTTTATGAAGTGGTCCTTAACTTTTTGTGATTTCTGTATTTTGAATAACCAATCAGGAAAATCTGACTTAGTGATGGCTTGTGTCCATTAGCAGTAAGCACAGAAGCATTCCACTTTTAAAATGTTAATATAACTTTGGGATATCAAAGAATGAATCGAGACTGTTCCGGATTCTCAGGTAAATACATAGATCTCTGTATGGAAGCTGTTGAAAACTAAAGCGTCATAGAAGCATCAGTCTTGCGTATTGATATAACTTAAATGTCAAAGAATCATGAACTTAGAGTGTTTGGGATGTTTTAGAGAAAACACGATCTGTGTTTAAAAGTTCTGTAAAAGAATGTGATGCTTGAAATGTTTAAGTACATACATTTTAATACTCACAGATTTCTGGTCACATATTTGAACTTGGAACTTTTCGGGTTATATTTGAATTTTTTTAAAACAATTAGATTTTTTTTTAATGCATCCTTGGAATAATATATGTTTGTATGATTTGTACATGAGTGGCAGACAAACCATTATCATTCTTGTATGTTTTACTTTGTATCCTTCATGTTTTTGGAGCATGCATGTTTTATATTATTTTTTTGTTTTTAAATCCTCTTCCAGATTTGATGTATTTGTTGTTTTTATAGTTGCATATGTAATTGCAGTCTCTTGTGTTTTAGTCATTTAATTTTTTTTTTTGTGCCTTCAGTGCCTTATCATAATGAGCAGTCATAAGAATGTGTTGTTCTTATTCCAACAGTACTTGATATTTTGCATTAAATCTGGAAACTCAGTTCTAGCTAGGCGAAGAACCCCAGGGTGTTCATTATGAATGTGGTAAGTGTCCTGTGTTGATTGTGTCCAAGAAAGTATCTTTGTGTTTGGTGCGTGCAGAGTTTACTGAACTGAGTTACTGTGCTGAGTTTTGACATTTCAGTGCGCAAGTATTCCTTTCTTGGACTGCAGTGTATTATTAGGTTTGGAAAGGTTCCAGGTGTTATTTTTGTTCAAAATGAAAAATGTTTTAACATTCATTCAGATTGTGGCTTTTTTTAAATTGTCTATTTCAAAAAGCATCATAGATTTTTAATACATCAACACATAAATGGTGATTATTCTGATTCCACATACAAAGTAAACACTGTAAATTGTGCTCCAGGTTGCTATGGATCACAAAGAAAACTTCTTGACAAAGTGAAATCACAAAATACAGACTGGATTTTTTTGGTTTGTTTTGGTGGTTGGGCTGGGGGTGGGGGTGGGGGTGGGGTGTTCAAATAGCTTTGTGAGACACATGAATCATGACAGTTGTAAGTGTACTATGTGATGTTTAACGACTTCCTGTTAAACACTCATTTTCTAGTTCTTCTGTTACCGTACAACTGTAAATGCATGCATAGTAACTATCAATGGAATAGCTGATTTTGTCATGATGGCATGGTTTACACGTTCCATATCCATTTATGTACACTATAAATGATTACGATATAAAAACTTGTACACAAATAATACACAACCTTTCTCATGTATAAGTCTCAGTTTTCATGTTCATGAGAGTTGTACAAATATCAAATTGTTGTCTTCATAAAATATGTGGACTGAAAAGAAGTGCAGTGTTATTATAGTGTTATCACAAATACTTTGCAGATAAATATTTTCCTTCCAAATTAATGGTGTTTTTTTGCAACATAAGATGCTGGTATTGATATTACCATGTGTATTTCAACTCGCATAGTTTTCAACAAAATGTCATCCTTAAAATGGATACTGAGGTTTGGGATATATGAAACAAGATGTAATAAATATTAATCACTTTCACTTTACACACTTCTCAGTAGAATATTCCCCCTACCCCCCTCCCAAACTGCTCAAAAGTTTTGCAATGTATGATTCTGTTAATGTTAGTAGAGGAGTGAAAGTTTACATGTATACATGTATGTGTGTATATATATATATTCTGTTCTTGCCTCAATGAGCTGTATCATATCAAATAAAATCATGCAACATATATTTCCACATTTGTTCTCATCTTACTGTTCTATGAGCAATCAAAGACAGTATGTTTCATCATTTCCATTATCACAAAGAATGGTTTGTAGATTATTCTCTTAACAACACGTGTCAGCAAGAATAATTGTTTCATGAAGCAAATGTTAAATTGTTTAAAATTTCCATCAGCTGAAAGTTTTAACCATGAGGACATGAATTCCTACAAGCTGATTACTCTTGACTGCTCCCCACCAACTCTCTTTGCAACAAACAGAATAAAAAAGCCAGTGAATTTTTCTTATATTATAACCCAGTGCCTCTCACCACACATGTTGGCACAATGATGCACAAGCCCCCTCAAGCCCTCCCTCTCTTTACAACAGAATCCAATTCACTTTTACACACAACCCACTCTCTCACATCTATGCACAGTGACGACCAACACCAATATCAACCTGCTAGAAGAGCATTTATTCCACAGTACAAGTTGCTGTGCAGATCTGCAGTACACAGCAATGCAACAATGCAATAATAACAAAAACACAGGACATCCTCACAGTAGAAGAATGACCTTTTCACTGTTAATGTGCTACCAAAAACAAGAAACAAGCACGTGAGCATATTGCATTAAAAAAGAAAGAAAAACAAAAAAGAAAACAAAAAGGCATGGGGCCGTCTCCATTCTGGTGGATGACTCACTCACAGAAAATTGTGACGACGACACGTGTAATGAAAGACGTCCTTGTCTTGGGAGAACAATCTCTATGACGTGAACATCTTGCTGCTGTTTTCATACATGCACGCACTTTTACACCAAAATACTATTCACTTGAAAGTGGATCATGTATGTGGCAATGACATAATCAACAGTCACATACACACACAAAAAAGTAGTATACTGTGTGGAACAGACATATTTAAGTGAAGAACTCTTGTTGAACATGCAACAAAAATGGTGTAAAATTCCCCCCCGCCTCCCCCCTATATATGTAAAAAAAAGAACAATAAACAGAACAGCCTAGTGTTAATAATCCATCACAATTGTAAACAGTGTTGCAGATCATGATGATGGTGACAATGAAAAGGGAGACAGCACTGAAGTTCATGTTTGTGAAATAATAATAGGCATCAACTGCAATCCAGTGAAATGCATTCATGTGAGATGGTGTCTGTCATGGCTGCCTCAACTTTTTACATTTTTGTATAAGACGTGTGCTTTTGTGTTCCATCTGGAATGCTTACACCAAATCCCTGATGTTTACTGGTAATTTCGTCAGTTTCTTTGTCTTTCCATCAACACACCCTACTTCAAAACTGCCAAGCCAGATTCATCACAAAAACTTACCTTTACCATCCATACGTCAAAGGTGATGATTATAAGAACCGCTTTTCTGAGAATTTTAAGGTTGCATCAATAATGCCTAGTGTTATGTGACCAACCTGCAATGAGCCAAGTTAACTGTAAAAGAAAGCAGACACGCCATAGCAAGATGTCCTAATAAATAAACATAAGCAGGGTGTAATAAATTAAAGTACACAGATTTGAGAGTGGATGAAGTGATTAAGATAACACTGTTTTCATGAATCTGCCATTCACAAGCAGATGGGGGAAAAACGTTCTCCTAAAGAATTCTTTGAAAAGTTAAGTTGTCAAAAGCTCTCAAGATTTTCTTCATGTGAAATGTTACTGCCTTCATTCAGAAAACAAGACCTGCATTTTGCCCCATGTGCGCATATGTGATCACCTATAGATCAGAAAGCATACTCAATTTTCGCATCATGTGTGTTTGCATCTGATAAACTTTAGGTAAGAAAGCAAGGTGAGTTTCGCATCGAGTATATTTGTGTGTGATCACCTTCAGATCAGAAACGAAGACAAGTTAAGACATCATATGAGTTTGATCATCACCTTTAGATCAGAAAACAAGGCTTGAGTTTTCATATTGTGCGAGTTTGTGTGTGATCACCTTCAGACCTAAAAGCAAGACTCCTGTGTCCTGTGAGTGTCTCTTGGTGGATGGTGGGCAGGCTGGGCCCAACTCCCAGATCTTCGCTTCAAATGTGAATGGTGGTTTCCCTTCTCTGAGACTTGCTTTAAACTAAATTTGCCCTTGAGAATTTGAGTCCTGTGGCCAAGATGTTTTTTGTATCATCCAGTTAAGAGATTTGAATTTGGTGTCTTTGCTATTTATATCCCAGGCTGGGACTTGATCCTTTTCTTCTTCTTCTTTGTTTGTTTGTTCTGATGCTCAGTTTTCTTGATGCTTCAATATAGGGCAATCACAGACACATTATGATAAAAAATATATAAAAAATCAAAACAAAATATATATGATAAATGAGTCAGAACTTTTGCATAAACTATTTTGGGGACAATCTAGAGGGAACCTCTGTGTGTTGAAACATCCTGGGTGGATGGCTAGCCAGTATGCTACAATGACAACATATTGAAGCATTTATGGTAAACTTTTCTTGGTCATCAGCTCTGACTTGATATTCAATTACTGACCTGTAGGTCTGCAACCCTCCCAGTGGGTGCAACCTTGCCGCGGTTGGGGGGCTTGCGTGTCTCAATAACCCTGAGAGCTATGCTGGCGGGAGATTCGTCTCCTGGTAGGGCCACCCAAGTCAGACAGGTCAAAGGGTAGAGACCAGACGAATAGTACCCACTGGTCCTCCAGGTTGGGGGTTTGAATTAGGCTAACAACCCGGTTCTGTAAAAAGAAGACTGTTACAGAAACTGCAACAACAAACTCTGAGAACTGCTTGGTCCAGGAGGAGTACTCTCTGGTAGAGCCCATGACGCGAGCTGGTGAAAGCCCTTGGGAAGCCAGTGCGCCGACAACTCTTCTGACGACCAAGGCCAAAACCAGGATAGGGACCTGGAACATCAGAACCCTATACGAGACAGGCAAAACAGCTCAAGTCTGTCGTGAGATGCAAAGATACAACTTGAAGATTCTAGGCCTATGTGAGACAAGATGGACAGGATCAGGAAGAACGCAACTAGTGAGTGGAGACACCATCATCCACTCTGGACAGGAAGAAGGCCAACCCCACACCCACGGAGTAGCGTTGCTGATGACACCCGAAGCAACACGAGCACTGCTGTCCTGGGAGCCTATGTCACCAAGGATCCTCACGGCACGCTTCAATTCAAAGGGCAGGAAAGTTACCATCATTCAGTGCTACGCCCCTACCAATGTGGCAGTCATCGAAGAGAAGGATGATTTTTACCAACAAGTCCAAGCAGTCATAGACAAGACACCCAAAAGAGATATGAAGATCCTCATGGGAGACCTGAATGCCAAGGTAGGCGCCGACAACACAAATAGAGAGCTCATCATGGGCAGACACGGCACTGGAGTGCAGAATGAGAATGGAGAACTTTTCATGGAGTTCTGCACCTTCAATGACCTGGTCATTGGAGGCACCTTGTTTCCCCACAAGACCATCCATAAGACCACGTGGGTTTCCCCTGACGGCAAGACCGAGAACCAGATCGACCACATCACCATCGGTCGTAAGTGGAGACGAAGCCTGCACGACGTCAGGGTAAAGCGCGGCGCAGACGCAGCATCGGATCACCACCTGGTTGTGGCAGCACTCAAAACCAAGCTGAAGGCCTACAACGACCAGGCTGCAAGACCATCGCACAAGTACAACGTGCACAGCTTGAAGGAGAAACCCAAAGCAGAAGAGTTCAAGATTGAATTGAGGAACAAGTTCAGTGTGCTTTCCCAACTCCCAGAGGACTCAATAGAAGAACATTGGCACAGCCTTCGAGAGACCTGGACAACAACTTGCAAAACAGTCCTGGGCAAGAAAACGAGGAAGCACAAAGAGTGGCTATCAACAGACACCTGGACACTCATCACTGAGAGGAAGCATTTGAAAGACCAGATCAACTGCACGCAAGATCAAGCCGAGAGACATGAGCTACAAGCACAGTACTGGGAGATGAACCGACAAGTAAAGCGAAGTGCGAGAAAAGATAAAAGAACCTACATCGAGGAACTGACAGCAGAAGCTGAGAGTGCAGCAGGTCAGCGGAACATGAAGCGCCTGTATGAGATCACCAGGACACTCTCCGGGAAAAACAGCAACCCAAGCCGGCCCGTCAAGGACAAAGACGGAAACACCATCCTTGGCGAAGAACAGCAGAGAGCAAGATGGGCGGAGCATTTCAAAGAAACGCTCAACCGACCAGCACCACCCGCCCCACCAGACATCCCGCCACCTACCAAGCTCCTCGACATCAACACCAACCCTCCCAGCAAGACCGAGATCGTCAAGGCCATCAAGTCCCTCAAGTCAGGAAAGGCAGCTGGCCCAGATGGAATTCCACCTGAAGCTCTGAAGGCCGACATCCAGACTTCAACTGAGATGCTGCACCCTCTCCTTTGCAAGATCTGGGAACAGGAGCGAGTGCCAAAAGACTGGAAAAGAGGACATCTTGTAAAGCTGCCAAAGAAAGGGGACCTTTCATCCTGCAACAGCTGGCGGGGAATCATGCTGTTGTCTATTCCGGGCAAGGTACTGAGCAGAATCATCCTTGAGAGACTGGAGAACGCTTTGGACAAGACACTTCGGGACGAACAAGCAGGCTTCCGACAAGATCGCTCGTGCACGGATCACATCGCAACCATGCGCATCATCATCGAGCAGTCCCTGGAGTGGCAGACCCCCCTGTACACAGTCTTCGTCGACTTTCAAAAAGCTTTTGACAGTGTCGACCGAGATGTCATCTGGAGACTGATGTACCACTATGGATTTCCACCAAAGTTTGTAACCATCATCCAGCAGATGTACGAAGACGCCACCTGTCAAGTGATCCATGATGGGAAACTGACGGAACCTTTCAGTGTGCAAACCGGCGTCCGTCAGGGTTGTTTGCTCTCACCGACCATTTTCCTGATGGTGGTTGACTGGGTCATGAGGCAGTCTACAGCAGATCGGAGGACAGGCATCCAGTGGACTTTTACTAAACAGCTGGAGGACCTAGACTTCGCAGACGACATAAGTCTTCTCTCCCACAGGCAGCAAGATGCGCAGGAGAAACTATGTCGTGTGGCAGAAGAAGCTGAGAAGACTGGACTCCAAATCAACATTGGGAAAACAGAGGTCATGAGGGTCAACAACAAGAAGCAAGATCCAGTGCAACTACACCAAGAGAACATCAAGGAGGTTGACAAGTTTGTCTACTTAGGCAGTGTTGTCAGCAAAGACAGGGGGACGGACGAAGACATCAAGAGCCGTATCAACAAAGCAAGACACGCCTTCAACACCCTTCGACCAATCTGGAGATCGACAGCCCTCTCAATCCGCAACAAGATCCGGATTTTTAACACCAACGTGAAGTCGGTTCTACTCTATGGCTCAGAGACGTGGAGAGTGACAAAGACCAGCACCCACAAGCTTCAGACATTCACCAACAGATGTCTAAGAAACATCCTGAACATCAGATGGCCAGAGGTTGTCTCCAATGAAGAACTTTGGAACATAACAAAACAGGCCCCACTGGAGACGGAAATCAAGAAACGGAAATGGGGATGGATAGGCCATACACTACGCAAGCCTGCAACAAACATCACAAGACAGGCTCTTGATTGGAACCCTCAGGGGAAAAGGAAAGTTGGCCGTCCGAAGCAGAACTGGCGGAGAAGCATTGAGGCAGAGACAAGGGCGGCCGGAATGACGTGGGCCGAACTGAAGAGGACCAGCCAGAGCCGGGTGCGTTGGAGGAGTGTTGTTGCGGCCCTATGTTCCCCACGGAATCAAGAGGAATAAGTCAAGTAAGTCAAGGTCTGCAACGGTCCATGTAGTGCCATCATCCAAATAAGGCACCAACATGTGCAGGGTCACTGGAGCCCAAATACAGCAAGTTTGGTTTCATATTTTCAAGTTTAGACCTTTTTGGTGCTCTATGGTTCTGGCCACAACTGATTACCTCTAGGTATCTACATTTGTGATGTGTGGCAGTACAATGAAATCTGATTTAAAAAATGAAAAGGAAAAAAATGATCTGGCAGGGGAAATAACTGTGAAAGAAAGAAGTTAGATGACAACCCTTCCATCATCCACCATTTACTGTCAACCCACAGGACATGTCTTGCTTCTGGATGTCAGAAAATCACTCTCTTTTTGTCAAATGATCACCTGAAGAGGAATCTGAAGGATTATGATGACTAAAACACCAAAGACTGCCAGGTTATCAAGTTTTCTTTTTTTCCTGTTAACATCAATCATCACTTTTGCCAAATGAACGGATCAACTAATTCTAATGTCACTAACAATGATGAAATGATGAATGATGGTTGTCAAATGTAACGAGATCATTTCTTTCAAGGAATAAAAGGAACAAAACACATTTTGTGTCATAGGCCAGTCACGCGCGAGACAAAACATGGAGGAAAATATTGTTTCAACATGTACACTTTCTCCTAAAAAAAACAACAACAGTTTACATTTATCTTCAATAGAGTGCTTGTGCTTTCATTGTAACATTGAACAACAAGCAACACCAGGAACTGTCAGAACAAAAACTTGAAACAACACAGTTGACCAGAGGGTTGAAAGTCCACACAAAGTAATCCGCACTCACTTCAGCACACTTGTTCACTTCACTTACAAACACACTCTTTAACTGAACACCAACAGCACTGATAAATTACTAACAGGCAATGTAACAGTCAGCCCAGCAACTTAACTTTCAAGTTTCTAACAGAACAATTCCTTTATAGTATGGATCATCCAACCCTCAAAAGTTTGATCCAGTCATTACCCCCCCCTCCCCCCCCAACCAGTATGGGACTGATTTGTCTTAGATCTGTTATTATAGTTAATAAATCCATCAATTCAGAGCTAAATATCAATAGCTAACTGTCACTCTGATCTTACTCACCAAATGGCGCTGCTAGTTGGTGCAGTAAATTTCGGTACCCTCCCCAAAAAATTGCTGCTGTCTGGGATTCGTTATCTCAGAAATTGTGAGTTGTATCCTAGGCTGGAGCATTTTCCCTCCTCCTTCATATTCATTTTATGGGAATGTTATGACCCCAAGATAATGAACTTTTGCTGCTTGATACTACTTCCACTTCTGTACTTAATGTACAGAAATGTACCAGGGTTGATCAAAAAGGAGTGTTTTGTATGGACAGAACCTGCCATGACCGGCCAGTTTCCCTGGCAATGTTTCTGTTAGACTGCTGTGTTAATGTGAGTGCCTACAAGATGTCCTACCAAAAAATGTTGCCTTTGTGCCTGTAAGACGTCCACTGATGTCCTGCATCTATTCCAATTTTTTCATCATCAGAGTTTGTTTCAATGAGCACAAACAGAATCTGAACAGTTAGTTTTATGTGGACTATAAACATACTAATTAAATGAGCATACGTCAGGTTGAGGACCCCTTTCTTCTCCATTATGTTTAATGAACTGGATTTGATCAAGCATGCCTGAAAAGTGGGTTTGCATCAAATGCAAAAATAATAAAGCTAAGACAGTGGTTCCAGTCAATGGATTTACACAATTGTGTAGGTATGGTAATAATGATGAGAGATACATCTATCTTGTGTGATGATTGGCTATAACTCGAAGGTGATGATAATGACAGTGATGAAACTGACAGCAATGTTGGGCGCTTTGTCCAGTCCATCTATCTAATCAAACAACAATTTATAGCAGGTCACAATGACTGACGATAAGGGTGCAGTACTTTTGCTTTATTTGAGAAGAGGGGGGAGGTGAGAGAGTGGAGTGGTGAAAGACAGCATGGCTAATCGGCGTGTCCATGACTTTAGTAAACTGTCTTTCAAAGTGTTCATTTGGCAGGAACTGGACAACAGCAAATCATAAATGATTTTCATGAAACCTACGAGTTGACAGATAGTGGACAGGAATCTCATAATTTTATTTGTTCACAATTTTGTCACTGATTTGTTGAGCAAACACTTTAAGGCTCAACTGCAACCAGGAAGGAGAAAGTATCATCATGGAGCCTCTTTCTCAAAACGGGCAACACTCTTTGGTGTTAAAAAAAAAAAAAAGAAAAAAAAAAAAGCTTGACTGTTCATTATCTTGACGGAACCCTCATTTGTCATTGTTCAGTTATTCACATACAATGTTTACAAGCATTGCATTTGTTATCATAAGCATATTACCTGTTTTATTTTCTTCTGAAATTCAAATCAAACTATAAACCAGTTATCCTGTTGTATTTTGTTTGTCTTCTTTTTGGATGTCATTCTATGGAGGTGGAATTAGACTTTTTGGGGTGCATAAAATTATTAACATCCCTTTGAAATACCTGAATAGTTATCTACAATAAAAAATAAATGGAAAAAAAGCTCAGATTCAGAATCCATATTTATTTTCCATCACAAAAACGTTTACTTTGTTTCTGTATCTTGTATAGTTTTTGCACAAGAATTTTTTTTTATTTTAAAAAGAGTATCATTATTGAATCCTCAAAATTTCTGGCAAGGGGATATATATATATATATATATATATATATATACACACACACATACATACACACACACACACACATACATACATACCTTTTTTTTTATACAAAATTCTCTGGTACTAAACAGGTTAACTGTTGCCATTGCTTTAAATGTAGCACTGGAATTTGTCCTTCAAGACTGTGGGTATCTTCATTTCATGCCAGAAAAAGATGTCATTCTCAGAGATGGATTCTGGTATTTTCATCCTCTTCTTCTGAAAAGGGCATGCTTGAACTTGAGACTTTAACACACACCATCAGCAAAAATTAAAAAAAGAAGTCACAACAGTCTCCACCTGTGATAGTAAATGCGCTTTTGCTTTCATGTTCAACAATGAGAGATGATCAGTTATCAACAAAAAACACCTTATATTCCCGCACACAAGCGTGAAGATTCATGGTATGATCAATTCAGTCAACAGATATGCACATGTACTCATCAACAACAACACAGGCAAACACAACAAAAACAATAACACAAAGTATGTCGCAGCTAGCCCACCAATGATATCACAACTACCCTTTTGCATTCAAACATATGGTAAATACCAAACTTTTTTTTTCTTTTGTCATCAACGGACGAGCAAAAAAAGAAAAGTCAACAACCATGTTTTTTTGTTGTTTGCAGTATCAAGTCTGTACACTAAAAAAGACCAACACAGCAAGCATAATTATCAAAGTGAAAGACCTCTTTCTGGGCCAGCAGACATTTCTGTGCAACACGGAGTCATCAGAGCGCAAGCAAGAACTCACTCGGCCTTACTGTGTTAAGAAAAGTATCGGTGAACCGTGCCATGGATACCAGGTGTACCAAAGTGCTTCATGGATCATGTGGAATGCTATCAATGAAGTACCTGCGCGTCTGAGTCTTTAACATAAATAAATAAAAACAAGTCTACAACAAGAGATCAGCTCAGGACAGAAACAACAGAACACTTACAAGTATATGTTATATATGCCATCTCTCTGTTTATATATATATATATATATATATATATATAAAAGAAAAAGAGACACTGGATATGAAAATTTGAGCAATACTGTGCATTCTTACAATATGGTTACTTACACCTATACACAATTTGTTTTACTATATCAGTTTGAACATCAAAACAAATTATGCTCCTCTTCTTACCAGTATTTTAAGCATACTGATTGTATCAATGGAAGGACTCCACACATGGGCTTCAAAGACAAAAGAAAGAATATTTTCTGGATTCCTTGAGTTCTGAAGTGAAATATGTTGAGTCTGATATTGGCGGCTGCATAATCTATCATGTATAATAGACTTTAAAAAAAAAAAAAAATATATATATATAAGCATTTCAAACTGTGTCTCTAAAAAGCTCCAGGCGTAAGTCAGACATTGTAAACAGGTACGCGAGTGTGGAAACCTGTAGGGAATATGGCCGTACATTTCACCGAAATGTTTAACTGTGCCGCATGCCATTCCAAATATTGTTGATGTTATCTGAGTCATATCGCTAACTGCACTGACACTGAACCGAGTAATCAATACACAATCAAGAATGACATCCTCCACCGGTGCTGATTATTAATAAATTACAAACTATTATCAAAAACAACCACTTTCACAATACAAATTCATAACTGACCAGCACAACTGTAGTCAATATTAACTGAAAATAGTGGTTTAAGTAATAGTAAATCCTTCTACAAAGATGGATTACATGAAAGAAAGAAACAAGTATGCCAAATAACAGTTCTAATATGTTCATAATCAATCAGCAATGATACACGACTTCTGCTGCTATGTAAACACTAAATTGAGAAGCATTGTCCCTTATCAATTCCATCTAAAATGTAGCTGCTACCAACCCACTTAAATACATGTGCCACAAAAAACAGATTCCTGAGCAGTTAACACTTACTATCTCTAAGCCTCGCACACTATGAATAACCAAGTGCATCACTGATCAGCTCTGCTTTGTGAAGCAAACTTTTAAATGCAGCACTTATATAACACCTCAGAAATAAACAAATAACAAAAAAAAAAAAAAAAAAATGGATCCACTGGTGAATTTAAACCAAGCTGATTTTCTGTCTAACATGCTAAATCCAGCAACCGGATTATAATACTATGCACTAAGTGTCCTGACCTAGTTTGACTCTGCTCTCTTCTGTACACAGACACACAATATCCAGATTGTTGACATATTACACCATCGTCAAAGGTCTAAATATCACAACAGGATGATCAAGTAGCTGGCACAGTTTCCCAAATTCATTTATTCTACATAAATGCAAAATAAATAATAATAAAAAGTAAAGAGAAATCATTCACATCGTGAATTGACCTAAATCACATGAAAAAAAGAATCATGTCAATGTGACGAAAGAGTAGTGACAATCTGCTGATGGAATTTCTATGCCAGAGTTGAAACTGTGAAATGATTAAACTAGTTTCTTTTAGTGCACTTATCTAATTGATCTGTCATAACTTTGGATGTCTGTTGGTACAGCATCTGTTGCTGTCAAGTTAAATCAGTCAGTCATAATAGTCATTAAGAAAAAAAAACCTGAAAGAAAAAGCTTTTTTAAAAAATTTTTATATTTTGTATGTGTTGAATTTGTGATGTTGAATCAAGGAAAAAAAATAAAGGAGATAAACTGTGTGTGTGTGTGTGTGTGTGTGTGCGTGTGCGCGCGTATGCAAAGACAGCAGTTTTTAATCACACTGGGCACACTGACATCAATGCAGCTTGGGAACTGGTCTGTGCATACACAATTTCCTTTGCAATGCAAATGATCAAACTGTCATTTTTGTGTTATACCATCAATGGAATCAGGTCCACAGAATCAAACTGGCTAAAAAATTATTTGTTTTAAAACAAACAACAAAGAAAAAGAAAAAAAAAAAGGAAAGCTGACCGATGAGGTTGAAAAACCACAAACAGCTCTAGCTCCTAGCATCCCAAAACGACAAGAGGTCAAGACCTTATTGGAGATAATTCTCTGCAAAACAGAGAGCAGTTTCTCATACACTTCAAGGACAAGATGTGTGAATGTTTCAAATTCAATTAATTTGCCTCTTTAACTCTATCAGATCATGGTTGATGGTAAGAATCAATAATATTAACAATAAAACAGCACTGGTAGGCTGTGCTTATGTCTCTGAAATCCTGTGACTGATTTCAATGTGGCAACACACAGCTTCAGTGCCAAGACTTCTTTTAAAACAGAAACAGCAAACAAACAATCAAAATGCACTCTTGCAGCTTTCATCATAATACACCTAACTAAAGTCACCTAAATGAACCAGCTTGGATGCAATTTATGGATTACGGTATAAAGATTAACAAACATGCATAAAAATGTGAATACACTGAAATGACACCTCATTCTGCCTAAATTTCTTCTTTCTTTATAACTCATAAGAAAAAGACAAAGTGAGTGAGTGAGTGAGTGTGTGAGTGAGTGAGTGAGAGAGAGAGAGAGAGAGAGAGAGAGAGAGAGACAGAGAGAGAGAGAACGTATTAAGAAAAAAATCACACTACACCTATCATTTCTTCATCTTATGTTATTTCCAGCTCAAAACAACAAAATAACAAAAACAAAACAAACAAGAAAAAGCAAAAAAGAAGAAGACAAAAACAAAAACAACAAAAAATACAACTCACCCTGACTCAAAATTATCATCATCATCTGACTCTCACTGTGATAAACCAAAAAGTTAAATAATGAAAAACACACCCCAACAACAAATAAACAAAAATGAAACATAACAAAACCCATAACACAAAGCATGTATCTTTAAAAAAACAAAACAACACAAAAAAACAATGGCACCATCACAAACATAACAAAACCACTGACACTATAGTGTAGTTTGATGAGAGACGTGCATGTCACTTCACATTCGATACTCACATGTTTCTATTCATATGCTTGTCCTTTTCTCTCATGGACACAAAAATGCGTGCTACACGGAGTGACCAACATTACTATGATGAAATATGCATTGTTGTTCTTGCTGTTGCTGTGGCAGTGTGTTATGTACAATGGCACACCATGCATTAATCCTCTAGTCCATTCAAGAGGTTGCTTCATTTGTAACTTGGGTAAAAAAAGAAAAAAAAGAAGAAAAGATATATACATATAAACGAAACCAACCATTTGGAAAAAGAAAAGAAAAAAGTCCAAACCTAGTTTTCAATTCCAACACTGCCATTAAAAAAAGATCTAAGTCCAATCTGATTTTTTTTCTTCTTCATTTCTCATTTTTCTTCTTCTGCAGCCTTTGGGACTGCAGGGCAGATAAGAGATTGATTTTTTTTTTTTTTGCATATCAAAAAGAAAAAATTAAAAAGTCACACATGTTTTGACTTGATAACACAGGCAGCTAACTTTTTGGAGGAACTAAACGTGGCACTTAATTAACTGACAGCCATGTACTCTTGTGTCTTGAAAGCGCTAAATGAAATGAGTGTGAAGCTAGCTGCAGGAATGTACACAAAAAAATCATGCATGGGCAAAACTATACACCCTGCTTGAGACCTAACTTGCAGTGTTTCCTGTTTGATGGATACGGTACATGGTATTCTCTAGCAATAGCATCCTGTTAGGAATCATTTATAGACCATAGCAATACACACTATTCACAGATTGGCTCAGCAGTATTCTGAGTATAAAAAAAAATCAAACTCAGGATTTTAAAAGAAGATAAAAGGTTATGAATCAACGGAAAACGATTGAATCATCCACTGATGGAAAAACAACAACCAAAAAAATGCACCATCGGTCTTGCCATTCAAAAGTGTAGCATCAAAACATTACACGGAGACAAGAGAAGTCAACATGACACTGAAACATTTACATAAATTTATACAATAAACATGACCCGTGTTAAGATATGATTGCAGGAGTTCGTTTTGAGGGAGAATGACTTGACAAAGATTCAATCCTGTTTGAACCACCAATCGCGTTTGTTGTATGGCAGAATGTGAATCAACAGTCAAGTTCGACATTTTTCCACAAGACAAAAAGCCGCCTGTCAATTTCGTATCGATTTAAAAAATAACTGGCTGGTCTCCAGTGTACATTCCCAAACTGAGCCACCTCAACACAACAAACTATCACTGCGTCCACAGTTCCAAACAGAACCATCTCAATGCAACCCCCAAGAAAAACAACACACAACTGTATCCATCACGATACAGTTTCAGTTTGAACCATCTTGACGCAACCAATAGTCACTGCAATCACCCACGTCGTTTCAGTGGATTGCACACACCACAGGATCATCATGCTGCCATTTAGCTACAGTGCTAATACTGAGGGTTCAGAGGATGGGAGTTTGTCTGGGCAAAGGGTCTCTGGTGGATGTGTACACAGTGTGTTGCATTTTAGCCTGTGCACGATGCAAAACAACACACACTGTGCAGCACTGTTTGCCCTTCTTCTTTTAAAAATTTTTTAACACTAACATTCTACCAGACTTCACTGTGAATCATTTTCAAATATCCATCACAAGACATCAGAAAACACACTCATGGATAAATAGAAGGAATATAATGGGGGTGGGAAGTGTGGTGGGCGTGGTGGTTGGGTGGGCAGGGGGAGATAAGAGAATACACAAGGAATGGGTTGGGTAGACATGGAGATAGAAGGGATGATTTTTTTTTTTAATGTACGCTATTTCAACACATATTTTGCAACCAAGTATTATCATCATCATTATACATTTTTTTTCTTTAATATAAAAGGAATATTCCAATATTCAAAACAGCAAAAACTGGTTCTGTCCACGAATGTGACATTTTCCAACCACGTTTCTAACTACACCATAAGAGTTACCAAACATACAAAGCCCTAGGCTGTGAGCAGAGGAGCAACACAGGTTCATGTTACAACAGCATCAAGGGCACTACGGCCTAGGGGATTTTTTTTATTTAAAAAGAAGGGAAAAAAAAGAAAGAAAAAAAAAGAGACAATGAATAAAGAGTGGCCGAGTGGTCATAGACACCACAGCCGTGGTGAACGTGTACAGTACCCGTGTGGAGATATTCCATGCCGCAGCGGTCAGCCAAGAGTCGATGAGGCAGATCGAGCACATGAACATATAAGTTTCTTGCAAAACGTGGCTGGGTCCACTATAGCACCACCAGTCTCTTTGTGCCACAACTGGAGGAGATGGGACGATCCAGGGACAAAAATTCCTTCTCCGTACCAAAGTCACAGCAGGTTGACTTTGAGGGCTTTATAAGCACTGGGTCCTCAATGAGACAGAACTTGTGCCACATCCTCCTTGTCAAGGTAGGGGAAAACGCTCTTTGTACACAAGGACAGCCGTCAGTCCATACCATGGGAGCTCGACACACATCTTCCTATTCTCCCTCTCTTGGGAAGAACAAGGAAAGAGACACATCACTGCCAAGGGATAAGTCTGATACTTTCTAGTAATCTTATCACAAAAAGCCAGCTTCCTGTGTTTTTTGTCTCCCTCTTAAAACATTTTTACCCCCAAGCGTTTGCTATGTTCTTTGTAGCATTGTTCCAGAGCGCGAAAGAATTTCCACAACACTGTACTCACGTTATTCACACATGGTAGTGTCATCAGCACCATATTTCACTTCAGAACCTTCATACAGCACAGTTTCTGTTGACTCCCTGCACACACAGGGGTCTAATACTGGTTTGGAGACCACATCACAATAGGACCCACTTCAGACTTGAATGTCTGTCTGCTTCAACAGACCCACACCAGACTTGCAATCTGTTTTTCATCTCTCTGGTTGAGTATGTGCACATGTTACAATGGGCACAGATGCACTACATGCACACACACACACATTACCAGTAAAACCCCCCACAAATAACAAGAGATGAAGCCTTCATGACTGACGTGCGATGTTTAATAATTCCATCACAAGAAATACAGAGAGGGGTGGGGGGCCAAAGCACCGAAACCATTTTGGTGATTGTAGAATTAGCAAAGTGTAACTTCAGAAGTTTCCACTTCTTTGTAACTTCACTTGAGTGACACTGACAATATAATAGACATGTATATAGAAACAGGATGTGATACCCGTTGTTACTTGTGCATAACAAATAAAATATTTCGGCAGACCAGACTATTTTCCCCCATAATCTTCATGCATATATGTGCCAATTATTAGGCTTTGGCTGACCATCTTAGTTCCAGTTGAGCTGATTGTCCAAGCTGTCTGCAGATTTTGTGAAAAGCATCGTCTGTCAATAGGGATATCAAACTGGAACATAATTCTTCCAGATTTAAAATACATTTATGTATCATTCTTTTCTTATTGCAAAAATTTAGAATTCTAAACCAAGCCACTTGTTACTGTGTCTCACTCGCAACAGAAATACCACTGTCAGATTATCTATGTTGTGTCCTAAAAGATTGGAATCTAATAGGATTACTGGCAACTGTATAGTTTTAATCAGTGCATGGTAGGGTTTTAGCTTAAAACATTTAACCTAAACAATACATAATTAAAGGGAAAAAAATAGAGAAGAAAATCAAGCCATTTCTGTTTTTGTATGTTTTGAAGATTATCCAAAACAAAATTCTATGCATTAAAAATTGCTGTGTGATATTCATAGCACAAATTTTATGTACTGGTAGTATCATTTTGAGAATTTTTTCAGGGTTCTCATCAGTAGTAATTAACATAGGATGAATAAAAAAGCAAACGCACACGCACATACACCTATATATACAACATTCCTATTCTTGACAAAATTCCCATTAGATGTTTCCTTGTATGCATTGTCTTTATAAGAGGATAGCTGGCTAAAAGACCTGATCAATGTATACCGTCCTACAAAGTTTGGTTTGTCTGCAACGTGCAGTTGGTGACAAGATGCTGATTTTTACCAAGGGCGCAGCCACACACGCAGACAAACATATGGGTAAATGAATGCGAGAAATTACACAACTTACTGTGTTTATACACTCCAGTCAACAGTGCGATGATTTGCCATTTATCCATTTGCTATGTGCCCCCTCACCTCCAAATGATATTTACACAATCCAAGGAAGAAAAAAAAAAAAAAAAACCAGAAAAAAACAAAAAAACAAACAATCCAAAACGAATCCATATTTCCGGCACTTTTCACTTGCAAAACACAGTGAATACACACCACTGTGACATCCCTCTGCAGTAATCAGTCCCATCCATCCACACCTGCTGTTGTTGCTAGTCTTGGATTGTTCTTCAAAGCACAAAAATGCTACCAAACACAAACAAGTGTCCCATGCACAAAGTATTTCACAAAATCCCAAGTCGGTGCTTCACAGAGGGGTGGTGGGGTGGGGGTGTGTGGGAGTCACACATGAAATCACAACCTCTTAACTTTCTGTGCCTGTATTCCTCCTGGTACAAAACACTGAAGACTCTTGACAACTCAAGTAACGTTTAAAAAAACCAAACAAAAAAAAACCCAAAAAAAACCACCACCACCACCACAGGAGTGCAAAAAGGTCTCCATACAGAAGACTTTCACATCTGAAGACTGAACTGTTGACACACGCCTTTCCTGTCTGGAGTCCAAAGAACCTTGGGTCTTTCACACATGACGGCTGATAGGTAGAAAGCTCACTTTGCAAATCCCGCAAAACCTTGAAGTGCCTCAGAGATCCAGGAAAGCCCCAATAGTTCATACTATACCTTTCTTATCTCCAGCCTCTTGCGGCTCTGCACAAGGCAATGAGTACACAAGGCAAAAGATTAATAATGAGTTCAAGAACTGTGCTTTGCTTCCAATTACTAATCAAATAAGAACAGAAATGTCTCCTTTGAGATTGTTTTCAAATCACTATACTCATGCGAACAAGTTTATATTTGCTGCAACCGTTTAATTTTTGCCACTGCATGCCTGTGACAGAATATCACTGACCCCTTCAAAGCTAGTTGCAAAGTGTTCTATTATTGCTCCAGTGATACTCTCAATTGGTACATGATACTTGAGTAACCTAAACCAATTATTCCTTTTCTAAAGCTTTTTCCTATCATCCTAAATCACTCTCTCCTGCTGTAGACTCACTCCTCTTGGTACAGTTCCACTGAAGTACATAGAGTAAAACTGGTCACAGTTCCAAAAGAATGCCAGTGAAATGTACGATTATGGCTTGTTTCTTTTAGTTAAATGGTGACAACTGTGTTGCACAATTTTAATTTATCATCTCAATAATTAAAAGGTAATTAAAAGGTAGTTATCAAAGTAGCTTACTTTAATGGGAATATGACCAGCCATTTAACCAATCACAGCAAAATGCTTTTGTCTGAAGAATCGCTAGTCAGTACTGGAGGTAATTTCAGAAACAATTTAAAAAAAGTACTTTCCAATAGCATTATCAAAAGGAAGAAGAGGAAGACTTGCAAACAGCAACAGAGAAAGGAAGTTACTTAAGAAGGAAGAGAAGGGGGCAGATATCCATACAAATAGGTATCAGAAGAAAAGCAAGATACATTGGTGAATAAAAGTCAAAAAAGATGTGTACCTGTTAACATTAACACACAGAGAAAAAGCAAATGAAGCAAGTGTCGCATTGTCTGGCATACAGGTCTGTGGTGGAGTTGGATAGTACTTCACAGAAGACATTCAAACCGTGGCTTGCCAATTGACCTGCTCACAGCACACAACAGGAGAGTGCCAGTAGATATGACAAAACAGGAATCACGTGCTCTTGACAGGCGCGCTTCAGCCATAGCCTCCCCAAGGAGCTTGCAGAGACTAGGGTGGTGGAGAAACAGTAAAGTGCACTCATATACAAACACTTAAATTTTTTTTTTTTTTTTTTTAGTAAATAAACGAGGAACTTGCAGAGAGACTATTAAGGTCAGTGCACAACACACACAGCTTTTCAAGTCAGTGACAAGGAGTTTGCAGGGACTAGAAGGAACAGCGAGTGTACACGCATTAAAAAAAATAATTCTTTTTTTAAGAGTCAACGACTTCACACAGCCGGCGTCACTGTCGAAGAGTGGTATTGCAAGCAATCTAGGTGGCTGAAAGTTCAGCCCCACCCACCACCTGCTCAGCCTGTTTCTTAAGTTTCTTCGCCTCCCTCTGCGGGCCTGGCCTTTTACATTCCTGTGCCACCACCACCGATGCTTAAACTGGGCAGCTTGGGAATGATTGATCTCGTCAGCTGTGGAAAGTCAACAACCGTGCTCAGAAACAGATGAAGCAAACACATACACACACTGTATGATTACAACACTTTTTTCCCCTTTCAAATAAAAAAAAAGCAAGCGCATAGATTACATTTAAAATATTTAGTCCAGAGGAAATGTGCATGAACACGAGGTATTCACTGTTATCATGTGCACAAACAGCAGATATTAAAGAACCTGTGACATGGCAGATAGGCAAAGGAGATTTTAAGCATGAAGCAGTGCATTGAGGTTTAAAGGTTTTGCAAAAGACAGTGCTCAGGAGCCACCACCAACATGCATTATCATCAAACAATGACAAGACAGATAGCTGTAAAAAAAAAAAATGTAGATTTACAATAAAGCACAAGACTGCCAAGTCTTCTAACAGAACTAGCAACTTAGAAAAAAAAAAGAAAAAAAGTGAAGGCTTTTTAATGCAAACAGGTCACACTCTATTTGACTCAACTTGTTCTGTAAGGTAACACTCATTAAAGTACTATCTATATTAATCATAATGTAAGTTTATAATACATATATGATGGCACAATTTTGAAATTTTTTTCATAATCTAATTTTGTCACTGTGTTATAATTTTTCTTTTGATATATGCTTCAGAACACACGCAAATGATTAAAAAAAAAAAAAAAAAAAAAAAAAAAGCAAGCAAGCATAATTTTTCCATGGGAAATTACACAGAAGATTAAAAGAAATTAAGAAACTGAGGTAAATCCATATTTGCAGTTCTAAATGTTCTAGGTTTTGCATGTATTGTGGCTAAAACCTTGGAAAAGAAACTGAAACCTGACATTGTGAAAATTGCATGAAATATGAGAGAGGGAGAAAGTGATGATGGGAGCAGGTGAGGAGTAAAGGAGAGTGTGAGGAAAAAAAAGAAGAAGAAAAGATGTGAAGAGAGAGAAAAAGAAAAGCCATCCTGGGGCAGAGGCAGAGAAAAACAGAGAGAGACGACTGTTCTCAATCAAAAAAATATAAAAAAAAAGAGTGAAGATGGCTCTAAACCCAAATTAATCAACCAGTGTGACAAATCTCTAGAACGGTTTCAATCCACAACACACCAATGATTACATAAAAAATTAAGGCTGAAAACCACAGTGCAAATTGTGGGGCATTTTTTCTGGAAAGTGACCATAGCTGTGACAGCACGAAATACAGAGTGCATCATGTTTGGAAGCTCTGACAACAAGAAAAAGTCCTGAAATAATTGTGTGAAGTGTTCAGTTGAGTTGGATGAGAAAATGAGAAGCAGAAGCAATAGACCAGTGACAGAAGAAAGACATGAAAGTCTGGAAAAAATTTTTTTACAGCAAATTGTGAAAAATGTCCAGCTGAGAAGAATGAAGAAAGAAAAAAAGCAGAAGCAAAAGAGACCACTAATAGAAGGAAAAAAAAACAAAAAACTAAAAACAAACGTTTAGTGAGATGTTGTGATGTCTTGTTGAGCAAAATCTGTCGCTTTGCAAATACCTGCCAGTGGAAAGATGCATTGGTTTTCCTTTCCTAAAACAATAAAGAACAACAAATTGGCAAGAAACCAAGACAAAATAATCAGTAATCCTCAGTTCTTTTAAATTTTTTTATTTATTTATTTATTTATTTTTTTACTGCAAGCAATGAACATCCTGCAAGTAAAAACTACTGTCAACTGTTCCTGTCCAATGGGATATAAAGAGGGGAGAGTCGTTCATATCATTTCCTTATCCTCTTTAGCTTTCATCAATGACCTTATAGCTCATTTGTCCCAAGCATCATTGTTCCTTCATCTCATTGTTTCAACAGCATTCAGGGGTGGCAGTGTTAAATGAGCGTACAGGTACATAAATAAATATGCGTTTCAGACAATATACATGCATAACTCATCACTGCATGTGTGCTTGGAATGAAGTTCACTAAGTGGTTGAATAAGTAATGAATTGCGCATATACTCATGATTTAAAAGAATTATTTGTTTGTATTTTTGATTCATGTTTTATAAATTGAGAAATTCAAACAACATACCTGTTTACTGGCATTCCCTTCAGTACTAACTACTATCAGCTAGTAGTGAGGGAACATTACTCGTCACTGTGACTGCTGCTTTTTCCCCCATCCTTACTATACAGGTACTAGGAATGCCTTCAATTCTCAAAATTACACCCAAACACATGAAACAAAAAAATCACAGAACAGAACATAGAACAGATAAACACGACTTTATTATCTGTCAATAGCAAACACTTTGTAAAATATACTAGGAACAGGAAGGGGGGAAAAAAAGGTACAAACTACACTATTACTGGAGTCTGACAAAAGTCAAGAATAGCACTGGGTCTTATACAGGGAAACAATAGTCAAAATAAACAATTGCAAAACTTAAAATACATACAGTCACAAAATATGGCATTGATAAACCAAATCCACAGAATACTTCATAGGCTGAAAAACAAGGCAACTTGGTAAGACAGGAGCAATCATCACATACATATACACAAAACAAGCAGTCTAAGTCACACAGGTATCTAAAACAAAAAAGAGATGTCAGAGAGAGGGAGAGAGAGATGAAGGAAAGAAGCATCAATTACACTTTGTTGACTAATCAACGAAAAAATATCTCACTTTTTTTCCCTTCTTAACATCACATTCCTTCTCTGCATAATAAACTTGCAAAGTATACAAAAATAAAAGCGTACCAGTTTTGAATCCTGCCAATAGTATCATTTTTCAAGTTTCAGTACATAGCACTGTTCACCAGTACTTGTAGGGGGAGTGGGAGAATCATTTCAGCTGTCTTTCCCTCCTCTTACATGCCTTTCAGGCCATAAAAGTCTGAAAATTAAAGTTTTTTTGTTGTTTAATTTTTTTTTTTTTTTTTTTTGAATATTCAGTAGTGTAATTTTTCACTCTGTCATTGGCTTAACTGAGATTTTATATCACTGGCTGTGGTGTATTCACAATATTAAATAAATTAAAGGAATTGCGAATTCTGAAGATTCAGTCACTTTGCTAACAGTTTGTCAGTAGCTTGAACAGAATTTCACATGACTGTAATGTACACGCTATTCCGTGTTCATGTTCACTGGATGTGGTCCATTCTAGTGTGCACTCTGGTATGAACCTTTGTGGCCTACAGCCCATCTCACCACTCAAGGCCACACCAGACCGTGTCTTAGGGTCCGAATGCAGCATTTGGAATGAATCGGGTAAAAGAGTACCTGCACTGAAATAAATCCAGGGGCATATAAACTTGTCTTCTCTGCTTTGTGAAAGATTCATCTAACACGAATAAAAATGGTACAAGATGTGCTGAAATAAAAGGGGGATCAAGCTATGCTATGACAGTAAAGCAAACTGAACGGAGTTAATGTATGGTGACCAAGTGGAAAAGTAAGTTGATGCCTGCATTGAGCACTTTGTAGATGGAATGTGGGCATAAGGTCAGATCAGAAGTTTTTTCTTCTTCCAAAAGAGGAATTTAGTTTTTACATTTAAATAGTAATATAAAATCAAAGAAAATAGAGAGAGGATATGACCCAGTTAAAAAAAAATTTAAAAAAATCTTAATTTGTTCTGCATACTGTAAGTCCATACTAGAAAACTAAACGCACCAAAAAACCCCATTATTATGCTGATTTACTGTCAGACAGTAACAATAAAAACATAGAGAACTAGCCAATGATTTGAGAACCAAACTGTACCTTGCATACAAACCAAGCACAACACTAGCAACAAGTAGACATGCTTCCAACAAACATGTCCTTAAATCCTGGTGGTGGTCAGCAATCATTTTACAGACCAATATCAAGACTTAAAAATATGTCAAGAACTGCTGAAATGACTACTGAGTCAACAGGGATGAACAAAACAACAACAAAAACTGCTGCAGTGGCATGCAGTAGAAAAAAAAGAAGAAATATCACAGTAGTGGCTGGCAAACAATGTCTAAGTATTCAAATTACTGGCCTACAGAGGCTTGACTATTATGAGTTACGTGCAGTACCAACAGGTTTCTGAATGGTAAAACTCAAGTTCCTGACATAAAATAAATATGTCAAAACAATCCTCCCCAAAATTCATCACTAACCAGATATTTTAAAGGGGACACAAGTGGAATACCATCATGCCCTAAAAACCTGACAAATGGATTAACTTGCATAAAACTGAACATGACTGTGCATTTATGCAAATATACTGATTTGCACAAATAGCTTGGCACAACATAGAAGCCACCATATTGGGTTTAGCTCTCTAGACAGGAAACAGAAAGATGTCATATTGTGAGGTCACAATGACTGCTCAAAGCAAACCTTCAGGATCGCTGGGTTTAAAACAACTGTGGGACAGCATGGGTGTTCTGTGATATCAAACCGAAGGCACATCACATTCTACTGTTTTCAAAAGCTCTGACAGTCAGATTATTGTCTCTGCAACAAGTGCTTTCTTCAGGTACAACGGAGTTGGCGAACACGCAGTTTCCACATCGGCACTCAAAATTTTAATCTGTTTCAATATTTCAGCAGCTTATCTGAACTTTTCTTCTGTAAATTCAGGTTCAAACTTATATTGAACTAAACTAAAATCCATTCCAACATAGTCCTTGTACAGTGTTTTTTTGTTTTTTTTTGTAATCAAATTTGTTTCGATCTGCTTCACAAGTTAGCCAAAAGCGAAAAAGTCTTTATATTTGTGAAATCAGAACATCATGGAAAATAGCAGCCTCCACGCCTGTTGGAAGCATCACATTCAAATATTTTTCTCTCTCCAAAGATACACATTTATTTGCTTTGAAATATATTGGACAGTATCAGTATCAGTGTTTTATCTTAAGCTCAAGGAGGCATCACTGCGTTTGGACAAATCCATATATACACCACATCTGCTAAGCAGATGCCTGACCAGCAGCATAATCCAAAGTGCTTGGACAAGCCATAACTACCTAAAATCCATCTATATAAGCCATAAAGCCAAACGACTTAGTGTCCCCTTTAATGTACATTCTAAAATTAATCAACATTCTGACTGACTAACTCTTTGATAACACTTCGAGGTCAATTTCTTTTAAATAAGTTGTGTGCTTGAGGTAGTAAAAACAACAACAAAAACCAGAGAAAATGAACAGATCTGAGCATTTAAATGCGTGAGTGATTAACTCTTTGATAACACTTCAAGATCAATATCTTTCAAATAAGTTGTGTGCTTGAGGTAGTAAAAACAACAACAAAAACCTGAGAAACTGAATAGATCTGGGCATTTGAATGTGTGAGTAATACAACTGACATTGTGATTTTCATCCTTTTCATGAAAATAGTTATCAAACTGCCATTCACACATATGCACTAATACCTACATGTCATACATCATTTATATTTTATCCAACTTCATAATCAAATGCAGTTAGAAGTTCATATTGTACAAGTATGCAAATACCAAAAGGGGTTAAACAAATTTCTTATTGAGTAATGGATGCAGTATGATGGTGGATTTTAACTTCATAAGGGTGGACAGACACCTGGTGCCAAGTGGGTTCAGCCACTGGAAATTCTGAAACTGCATTCTGCTTTCTTTGCTTCAAAACCACGACCAACACCCCAGAAACCACACTAAATTTCATTTTTTCCAATGGCACGATGACTGTAAACTGTGAAACTCTCTCAAAATCTTGTGTTGTGGTGGATCTGTTTATAGAAAAGGAAGTGTTAAAGGAGTTGTATGTATTGTAAAGTCTGACACCAGAACAGTAGCTGGGCAATCAGAGTGAATGGGAAATGCTCATTTTCAACTAACAGGTCTGAATGAGCAACATCTTCATGCTGAACAACATACAACAGTAACTGTAGATGAGGAACTAATAACATTCGTGCAGAAAATGTCAATGAAACACGTCTCAATAAACTCTTCCTCAATGATGAATGACCTCTGCTGCTTGTGAGGTCTACAACTTAACCTTTCAAAATACTGACAAACAAAACACATATATATGTATGAATAAATACATGCACCAAACAAACACTAAAATGAACACCAGGATAGTGATATTTGGAAATGCATGGATGACTTCAAAAGATGAATTTCTGAGAAGACAGATATACTTTACAATGTAACAATTGTGATGCATCTTGTCAAGTTATACAACGTTGGTGATATGATCATGCGTTTTCTGTTCTACTAAAACCTCAGCCTGATGCACAGTTGGCAAGAAAATATCATTATTTTTCACATTCTACATCACTGCATTACAATTTAACTGCAGGCAGGACGTTCTGTTATTTAAAAAAAAAAAAAAAAAAAAAAATCTAAGTCAATTACAGTACATAACACAGACAACACTGATTTACACATAACTTAAACACAATAAATATGCATTAAGAAAAAAACCATAAACCCCCAAAGAAACACAGAAATCCAAACCATCCACTAAACCATCACACACAACACAATCACAGAAAAAATGAGGAAAGAATCAAACAAGTGCACAAGTAACAAGACATGCCATAAACTCAGCTCAGTCTTTTTGATATTGCTGCTGTTGATAAAGTGTTTAACAATAAACAAAGAAAGTAAAAGTAAAGGAAAGAACACCTGGCATAAACAAGAAATGCATAACAAAGAATTAAGGAAAGAACACACACCCACCCTCCAAAATCGAACTGAACCAAACCAAAAATACTGGTTTACTTCTTCAGATAAGCTCCAACACTTTATTGCGGTGTAACTGTGAAAGGAAATGTTCATAAGCTGATTAGCAACAAGAAGAAACTATTTTATCTTTCATAACTGGTTTGCATTTCCTATAAAATGCTAAACAAAACATTCAAAAAACAAACAAAAACAAACATTTGATTAGATTTCCTGCAACAACAGAAACTAATCATACCAACTTTTAAATCAAACCCCACATTAACACTGTAGTAACTGTTATTCTGATGCACTAATGGTGGCCAGTTACATTACTGACAGGAATTCACTTACAACATATTTCAGATTTGTATCTGACACTGGCAGAAGCTACGCCACACAGTTTATCAGCATGACCATTACCTTCCTGAGATATACTCTTATACAAGTTTTGCTTATGTCTTTTAGTGAATTTGTGTTATATGAGGGAATATTTCAAAGTGAACAGGATGAGCATGCTGCATTTGTGCTCAAGAATATGTGCGGTGGTCAAATGGGTAGAGTGCTAGATTCTTGGGAGAGTTTCCGGAGTTTGATCCTTGTTGCACCTGGTGGGTTCAGGGTGGAGATTTTTCCAATCTTCCAGGTCAACATTGGTGCAGACCTGCTAGTGCCTGAACCCTCATTGTATGTAAATGCAGGCATATCAAATACGTCCATTCCTGTAATCAATGTCACTGTTTGGTGGGTTATGGAAACAAGAACATACCCAGTATACACACCCCTGAAAATGAAGTATGGTTGCCTACATGGCAGGGTAAATAATGAAAATGGTCATACATGTAAAATGTTACATGTGTGTGTGAGTGTACATGACTGAAATCTGATTGAATGACACAGGAAACGAATGATAAGCGCCCAATGGCAGCTGTCAGTTGGCTCAACCCAGGAGGTAGCCTGTTGTGCAAATGACTCGTGTTTAAAAGCGTTTAAAGTTTGGTCTCTAACAGAGGAAGTGCTCTATATAATTATATGCATCATCATCATCATATTTGTTTATTCATCTGGGTCTATATACATGTATAGGTGTGAAACAGAAATGGAATCTTATTTCATTATCACATTATTCTTGTATATATTTGTATTTTTGCTGGTTTATTTAAAAAAATTATTTTAAATTTTGTTCATAAATAGCTGATGTGAAAAAGCAGTGTTGTTTATTCAGTTTACAATCTTGAAAGGAAATTGTGACTTTAACTTATGCCTCGTGATCATTATGACCTAACTTTTAAAAACTTTTTATCAGGCATAATCATACAGCTGCTTATACCTCATGATCATTACAACCTTTTTCTTCAATTTTATCTTTTTTTAAAATTTTTATATATATAATTTTTTTTTATAATATCAAACACTCTTTTGCTCGATATTACCTACTGGCACCTGCCCTGAAAATATCAATCCAAATACACTTACCAGTGTGTAAAGAAATATAACTGTAAACAATAATTGTCAGAGAGAAATGAGATCAAATGAAATGATATTCATTCAGAAGACCATCGGCCCATTCTGAAGGGACCTGAACAAGCAAGTTACAATCGTAATCGTATACAAAGAAAACATCTCACCAAGCAATACATATTACTAACTGACAGCAACTGCACGTCTTTTTTAAGGCTTTGTATAAATATAGTAATACATTCCATATTATCTCTTTGTTGGATGATGAAAACAAAAGGCTCAGCCGAAATATAAATAGATCATGATAATATTTTCTTGGAATAAATTCTTCTCTAAGGTCACTATAATCAGGGCAAAGAAATACAAAATGTAATCCATTCTCTTCAGCTGACTTACATAATGGACATACCAGCTGCAGTGCAGGACTTCTATATCTGAGAGAATGCTTACACACTGATGAAACTCTGAATCTAAACTTAGTTAAATAATCCTTTATAAACCTGTTTATATTCATAGAAAGATACCACTCTCTGACAGCCCATATTTAAAAATTGAAAGCTTTCACTAGTTTGAATGTGATTATCCCAGTCTTGCCATCTACAATAACAGGGATCAGGTTCGACATCGGTCATTGACGCATTTAATTTTGAAATGACCTGTTGTTTTTCAAGTTGCCAGGTCACATGACTTATTGTTTTTATGACCAGTCGGTCAACCAAAGTAACCATCTCTCTCTCTCTCTCTCTTTAACGATCGCGATCGCTTTGTCGTCTGCTCCTACAGGAAATGACTATAAACTGGTTTATTAAAATACGGATCCGTGATGAAACGAAATCCGAAACAAATCTTTATCGCTGCCTTTGGCGAGCTTCGGCGAGAAGAATTGGCGTTCCCACTTTTGCATTAACCGAGTGCAGTTCCGGGACAGCAGATTGTGAGAGGGGGTTCAGCGCACAGAATCGAATTCTGACAGCCCTCAGAAACAGGCTGAACCCCCTCACACAAAACAAGCTGCTCTCTGTCAAGCTGGGCAAGGTGGCACCCGAAGATGCCCTCGGTGCATGGAAGGCTGCAAAACCAAGGGTTGTCCTTGCGTCATCTTCCCGCAAGGCATAATCGCCTGACAGCAGTAAATGAGCCAGTCGTATATGTTTTCTAGTCAACGCAGAAGACCAGAACATTGCATTTTCTTGTCAGAAATCAATGACATTCTTAACTTCTTTTTTTTTTTTTTAGTCAATGAATGACCAGAATGGCCAATATATTACATTTTCCTTTCATTTGTGCATTATTAAAGTTTGAAAAAGCCCGGGACGGGTGATATTTGACCTATTGATTTTCAAAATGACCTATTGATTTTATGTTCTTCTGGTCATATGACCTATTGTCTATTGAACCCAACCTGATCTCTGCAATAATTCTTTGCTTGAACACTTTCATAAAGCCTGAAACAGATACTACACCCTGATTATGCCAAACAAATGAAAACCCATACTTATCTAATGTTGTACATATCTTTGTAACTCATGTGTATTTTCCCCTTTCATCAAGATCATGTAACATTCTATATGCACAGAGAGAGAGAGAGAGAGAGAGAGAGAGAGAGAGAGAGAGAGAGGGGTCCTACACAGACATAAAAATTTGTGCACCACATAAAAGTAGCAGTTAATAAACCTAAAAACAAAACAAAAGGGGGAAGTAGCCACTGAAAAAGTGTGCTGATCCATTTCACACTTAGCCTAAGGCTTTCATTATGAAGTATGAACAAGCCTGGCACAGCAGCTTCTTATTCCTCCCTTACTGCACCCAAATGCCAAACGATATTGTTTGCCTTTGATAAGCACTGTACACAATAGTTTATCACAATTATCACAGTTTCAAACAGGTACACAACACTTGTTTAAATTTTTAAAAAAGAAAGAAAAGAAAAACCAAATGATCATCACACAACATTAAATGCAACAAGGAGAACGGGGGCAGGTAAGAAAAACAAGAGACAATATCGAAATCCATAACATATTTTGAAAAATGGTAACAAAGCAACTGCTATAAACATAGTAAAAAAATGTCCTGTCCAATTAAAAAACTGCTCCATTTCCCAAATGCACAACAACAAACAAATCAGAGCACATCCATTCCAAAGAGTATCACTATTCAATTGTATAATAAACAGTATAAATAAAATCTATAAAACATTTTAAAATTAAATACAAAGAATATGATGCATTGCACCTGTTTAGCTAAGAAACTATTGCACGAATATATTGAGCACTGAAGCCGAGCACTGCTCAAGCACCATTGAAAAAATATATAAATATACATATATATATATGTTTTTTTTTTTCCACTTATGCATGAACAATTAGGAAAGGGACACTTTCCTGATCAGTTGGAGAACCGTTTAAGCAATTAAAGTGATCTTTTGCCATTCTGTTTTGCGGTTGTGGCCTAAGGGCTAAACTCAGTCAACAGTATATATAATCTGTTCAACAATTCAGGGAATGATTTCCACCCATAAAAATCAACAGTTCAGAACAACAATCATAATCAACAAGGACTGTAAGAGGTGTGAGAAATGTGTAAAGAATCAACTGACTCACTGATGCCAAGTAAAATCCACCTAAAACTTTTCCTTTCAAGAAAAAAACACCCAGACAAAGAAAGCTACCTACATGACAAATTTCACTGAAAATTCATTCCCCTACTTTAACCAATAAAATATTAAAAGGTTTCAGTGTTTTTTCTTGTTTTCTGCACTTGGAGTAGAAGAAAAAAATCCAGACTTTCTTTACATCTCGTGTAATGGTAAACATATTTTCAGCTCACATACCGAGAGAATAAATATCTGCTTCTGATGATTCAAAAACTTCACAGTGCACAACTTTTCACCTATGCCCTGAAAATCATGACATCTTACATCAACATTTATCAAAACAACAAAAAAGAAACCAAGATCACAACGTTAAGTCTGACACAGTGACAACAAACTAAGGAACTGTCCAAGAAACTGCAGCATGTACATAAAGACACGATACAGTCAATGCTGACTGCTTGAAATCAGAAAGAAAAATATGCCACAGAAAGCAAACAAAAAGTGCAAAAAGACACTATTCTGTGTCGAACTGAATAAAACCAAGACGGTGAACACCAAGCACAGTTCAATGTTTAAATAAAGCCCACTCGCTGGGCAGGCCATGAAGATGCCTCACTTTTTTGCGTGTGCCGCTGAGGTAATCCTTGTACTGGTCTGAGCGCAGGTATCTACTGTAGCTGTCACTTTTCATCAGCTTGAATATATGATCCTGCACACACACACAATCGTCAGAATGTTTGCTTAGGTCATTTGAACAACGAAAATGGCTCCCAACAAACTCCCAGTCAATATAGATGTTTTGCAGAAGCCTTGACCCCTGAAAAGACTGTCACATCCAATCATAAACTGATGTGAACCAGGCACATTCAAAATCATTTTCTTAAAAAAAAAAAAATATATATCTCCTTTATATCTTATGGCTGTAAAGACAAGAGGTTTGTGAAGGAAAAATGAGCAGCAGATTCTGCCAGAGATTTTTTTTTTTGGTCTCATTTACTTATTCATTCTTTATTTTGACTGTTCATCATTTATTCTTTATTCATATTGTTTGTCATCAAAACAGAGTTATAAACCGCATGACTGATGGTACCTGAATCATATATTCAGGGGTTTTCTGTGTTTAATGGTGATATCCCAAAGTTTTCAACTTCTCATGACATGACTGATCACTGAAAGACATGCAGTGGTCTGTACCAGATCTTCTCATATTAATCAAACATGAATCTTCTTACATGATTTTTTTTTCTTCTTCAAAGCCTTCCCAGGTTCCCCCCACAAACATATATGAAATTTTCCTCAAAGCTCATAACCATTGTTAAGAAGACCTTTAGTGTCCGACTGAAAGACATACAGTGGTCTGTACCTAATCTTCTCATATTAATCACATGCACACAGGTATTCTCCTACTGTACTGAGACCACTGTTTTACTGTAGTTTGTCTTTTATTCATGTCATTGGCTATTCAAAATTTTACTTTCCCTGCTGTGATCGTGAGTAATGATGTGCATGTTAAATATTACATGTATTATGTGACTGAGTGGGAAGTGTGATTAAATTATTACTGCATATGCTTATCACATATTTCTAAATTGGTTACTTTTATGTGAAGGTATGTGATGTTTTATCTTACTCAAAGTAGATGAATATGAATATGAAATTTTCTTCCTAAAATTACGTTTAAGTAACATACTTACCGTGGCCCACTAGTGCAGACTCCGGCAGGGGTCTGATTCCTGTCCTGTGCAAACTACTACCCGCTTATGCGGAGAAAGCCAAAGTAGCTATGGCCAATAACCTCCCGAAGTAGGTTACCTCCCCTTTGCATCCCTGACCAGCGCCCTCTTTTGACGGCAATTCGCCACAACCAGCACAGCGTGCAGGGAGAACAGAAAGTGGGGAGGAATGGGAGGGTTTTAAATGTGGGTCACGGTAAGTATGTTACTTAAATGTAATTTTAGCAAGAAAATTTCCTTTTAATTACACATACTTAACCATGACCAACTAGTGCAGAATGGCACGACAAGGTGGGGGGCTCACCTGTTCTGTCTGTGCACTGCAATGGCCTGTTGTGCGACCACTGCAGAGGCGATGGCTCTTGAGCCATCATCCCTTAAGCAAGAGACGTCCCTCAAGTAGAATTAAATGAAGATAGCAGGGTTTTTCCAGAAAGCAGCCTCCATGATGTCTTATAGCCGTGCTGAGTGGGCACAGACAAAGGAAGAGGACCATGCTCGGACTTTGTGAGCTCTGGCTGAGGGGGCATGTGCTAAGGGGTCTGTTTGAGTAGGTGAGTTGGTGATACCACTCGCCAGGGGCAATGCGGATTGGAGATAGGGTGTACTGCATCAGCTACGGATGCTGGTGCAGGCAAAGAAGACTGAGGCCTGCAGCTGTATAGTGGGAGTGGTCTGTGGACCACAGCTGTGCTTATAAATGTAGCGCAAAGAGAATCAGGTCAGTATGTTGAATCCACACTTTGCTGAGAGGCCTTCCAATCAAAGGAAGGGAAAGAAACATGTACCCTGTGGGGTTGTCTCACCTGAGTGCGATTGAGCCTCAATGCAAGGACGTGCACATGTGGCTTGATCTGATGATTCTACATCAGTTATGGGCTGATTGGGAAAGTGATATATGTGTTTGAAGGAAACTGTGGCATCAGATAGAGGTAGCCCACCACGCAGTGGAGAAGGCAGAGGGTTAGCGTTGTAGATGGAGCCTGAGGTAGAGGCCCCAGTGTCATATCATATCACATCAATGTGAAGGCCTTCAGGCCTGTAAGGCCCCCCACCCGCTTGAAATGGGGGGAAGTGACAGCCCCCATAATTGTATAGAGAGATTTTCATAATCTAATAGTGCACAAGGCTTATTAAAGATTAATGAAATGAGTTTTGTATTTTAATTTTTGAAAGTGAGTGTCAACACGATTTTTATAAGTATTCACTGTGTCCGCCGGTCAATTGTGATCGTGCCTTAATATGAGCTCGATCGCCCAATCGGGCCAAGTAGTTTTGTGACCTGTTGTGATTCATCACTGGACACAAAACGAGAGCACCAAAGAATGCATAGACAAAAAATAGGAAAAAAATTAACCGTATGCAGAGCACAGGAGCAGGAGTCAAGATAGCTGCCAGAAAAAGACGGCGCTAGTCAGGGATACAAACAGAAGGTAACCTACTTCGGGAGGTTATTGGCCGTAGCTACTTTTGTTTTCTCTGCACAGGCAGGTACTAGTTTGCACAGGACAGGAATCGGACCCCTGCTGGAGTTTGCACTAGTGGGTCATGGTTAAGTATGTGTAATTAAATTTGTTATGTGTACAATGTGTAACTACATCAAAACTTTACTTTTGTTTGTGTATCTCTATTGATTTTCTGCATTGTTTTTAGCTTTAGGTAGATTTATTAGTGTGTGTGTGTGTGTGTGTGTGTGTGTGTGTGTGTGTGTGTGTGTGTGTGTGTATGTGTGATGTACCTTTTTTGTTCTGTGAATGGGTAGTGAACGGTTTTATCTCATTTTCATTATCTTTAAAATGTACATATCTGGGTTTTTTTCAGTAAAGTATGGTGAGCCTGCTCTTGAAATTCAAGAGAGGAACTGCGCTATGTAAGCTTCCACATTATTATTAATCAAAGATGAATCTTCTTGCATGATTTTTTTTCTTCAAAACCTTTCTCCCACAAAGATATATAAAAATTTTCCTCAGAGGTCATAACCATTGTCAGAAGACTTACAGGTGACTGAATGTTCTACACAAAACTATTTTCCTGACTTCCTGCATAGCTTCAAATTCAATGGATGGCACACATGGTTTCATCATGCAAAGAAAAAACAAAACAAAACAGAGGACACAGATCCTCTTTTCCTTTAAAGGATCTATCTTCCAGGACAATGAGCAGCACAGGATTTTTGGCCCATAAACTTAATAATAAACTGGTCACTTTATAATAATAATAAAAGCATTTTCTGGTGCAAACTCTCATTAGAATGGGCTTTAAACACTTTACATAAAACAAAACATACACAATAGTGCACAATAATAGACCTCTGCACATGAAAAAACAACACATATATGCGCATCTCTTCACCAAAACAATACTACATATTGCAGATTTGAACAATCACTCACAGACACACACACACACACACACACAGTGACACGCTTAATCGATGTTACGAGACAAATCAAAGTGCTTTCACACCAGTCACTCACCCACACGCATAACTGATTCAGAGGGATGAGAGACAACATGTAAACAGAAAGCTGGAGAAACAGTAGACCAGGAAGAGGGAGGGGAGAGGTACTATTTAGGAGAAAAGGTAGGTTTTAAGGCCAAGATTTGAAAAGAGTTGAATGTCAACTTTGAACGCTTGTGCAAAACACCATTCATCTTAGTAGGTTTTAAGGCCAAGATTTGAAAAGAGTTGAATGTAAACTTCCAACGTTTGTGCAAACACCATTCATCATTACCTTTGCCTCCTCAAAACAGTAACGGTTGGGGTTGGTGTCCATTCTCCGTCGCACCAGCTCCATGATCTGACAGTCTACATTCACAGGGTTATGTGCTCCCGGTGCAAGGAATTCTCTGTTGAACCACAGTGACTCAGAGACCAGGTATGTATTGAATGACCGTGATTTATGGATAAAATGTTTATCAAATAGCACAATGACACACAGATGATTCAGTTTTAGTTTTTCTCTGTGTTATGACTCAGCTAACATTTGGTTATGAATTTGTTCATTCACCAGACAGACTTGTCTATATGTCCGTTATGTTTCAGAAAAGATATGTAACTTTTCTCTCACTCACTTTCTCTCTCTATATATGTAAGCATGTGTTCATTTGTAAGAGCATGGATAAAATAGCAGTTGTGATTTCATTTATTGTGTGTGTATATATCAACAAAATATTCTCTTGTTTGATTAACCTGCCTTAACCTCTGCCTCTATTCCCCACAGCAGACATCATGGCACACATCTTGATGATGACCCTCCCCAACCCCTCCTCCGCCCCCCCCACTCCTATAAAAAAAACACACAAAAACAACACACATGTGAAACAACAATACTTACGAGAATATCTCATGTACTTTTTTGTTGATTTCCCTCATTGGTAATCCTTTCAGCTCTTGACATGCCAGCCAGAATCTGTTCAAGGAAACAAAACAAAAAAAACAAAAACAACAACCACTGAAGTGATGATGCTTCTTTATAACAAACTGTAATCAACTGGAACAAACTGGATTTGTCAGAACCATGCAAAATTAGTTCACCCAACACCTGGAAAAAAAATGCAAGTGTTTACGTGTTTTCCATGTAAATGAAATCCCAAGGCTGGCAGCTTACTTGAGGTTTTCCCCGCTGAACTCTTTGTCCAGGAATCTGGAGAACTGGTCCTGACCCACAGGATCTTGAAGGAGCTCTTCTATGGAGAAAGCCCATCGCTTGACTCGCCTCTGAGGGATCTCCCGTATATTTCTGGAAACCACAGATGGGGAAAAAATATAAACAACAAGAAGACTGCCATAACACTGGCTGAACCAAAAGTGGCTAAGCTTTTGTGGCTCATGAACAAAAATAAATAAGCAAAAATGCTAAAATCTACCACCACCACCACCAAAAGCAAGGAATAAATCATCTGATTATCTTTTCTATCAGTTCTAAATATTTCAATATACACATTCCTAAAAATACTGGTACAAGCTGACCCTTTCAATGCCTATTTCAGCTGACGTCCTGCACAGTTTTCAGTTTCAGTAGCTCAAGGAGGCGTCACTGCGTTCAGACAAATCCATATACGCTACACCACATCTGCCAAGCAGATGCCTGACCAGCAGCGTAACCCAATGCGCTTAGTCAGGCCTTGAAAACCCCCCAAAAAACAACAAACAAAAAAACAAAACAACAACTACTACTATTAATAATATGTATAAGGTGCAAAAACTTGATGAAGTCAACTTTTAGCGTATTAAAAAAAAAAAAAAAAAGAAACAAAGAAAAAAAGAAGAAGAAATTTTCTATCTAAAATTACGTTTAAATAACATACTTACCGTGACCCAACTAGTGCAGACTCCGGTAGGGGTCTGACATTCCTGTCCAGTGCAAACTACTATTCGCCTATGCGGAGAAAATGAAAGCAACTACGGCCGATAATCTCCCGGAAGTAGGTAACCTCCCCTTTGTCCCGCTGGCTAGCGCCCTCTTTTGACGGCAATATGCCATCACCGGCGCAGCGAGCAGGGAGAACAGGAAGCAGGAAGGACGGGAGGGTCTTAAATTTGGGTCACGGTAAGTATGTTATTTAAGGTGGACCACGGCATAGGTTTTTCACCAAAAATCATTAAAAAACGTGTTTTGGGATTATACTTGTATTTGGTCAAACAATGTCTCTTCTTTGCATTTCTGTCAACCATTTTGCTCAATTTGACCGATTTCATTGCAAATAAAATCATTTTCTGACCTGGGTGTGTGTGAAGTTTGAGCGAATGTGACAAAAAACTCGAAGTTTGCATCGATTTGGACAGCCTGGTGCTCGCGATCTGGTTTGGAAACCCCATCTTGTTTGGTATCAGTGTGAAGGTCATTCACCGGTCTGTCTTCTCATTGCCATTTCCTGTGGAAAATTCCACTCACGGAAACACACGAAGAGCAAATCCGAAGGAACCCGAGAGGCATTTTTTAGGGGTTGTGGCTGAGTCGAGGTTTCTGATTGGCTTGTTGGAGTAAAAAAATAGCCCATTGGCCCAATCGGTCATGTGACTTTTTCCAAGATGGCGTCTGTTTTCATCACGGTTTCAATCGACACACCAGTTGCCTAAGATTTTGATCGAAATTTTCTACTAAAAGTCACGGACAATGCCAAGACACGCTGGAAAGAAGTTTAGGACTGTCTTTGCATTCGGCAAAAAGAAGAGAAAGCGAAAGATTACAACACAAGCTGAAAAAAAGTCTGCCGAAACAGCGACCGACTTAGCGGTGCCTTCGACATCGACCGGCGTCAGTGAAAGCACACCGCTTCTCAGTTCGAAGAGAAAATTGGACGTTTTCACAAGAAAACGTGTGTACGGGTGACAGTGACTCCAGTTCAGACGAAGAACCACCGTCAAAAAAAAGTGCATCAGTTCCCGAAGTACAACTTCGCTCGGGACAGCCACAGTCCTCACAGAACATCATCGTTGATGTGTCAACATTGGACTGCTTGGTGTCGTCAGTTCATTGTGGAAAATGCATATCAAAGGTTTGTGGAAAATAATATAATAGTCTACAGATATATAATATTTAATAAATATAATATAGTATTCTATTTTATTTCAGGAGTTTTTGTTTTGTTTCATAGCAAAAAAAAAAAAAAAAAAAAGAAGAAAAAAAGCCATCTGAATACCTTTCTTCTTTTTTTGTGAGCCCATTGATTTACTTCTTTTTTTTTTCATCTTTTTTTTTCAAGTTCTTTGATTTTTGTTTTCAGAGGCAGTTTTTATTTTTCTCAAGTATTGAAATACTTTTCCAAGTAATATTTCTGTGGATTTTTACTGAGTCTGACATACTGTCAGTGTGTGTGTATGTGTGTGTGTGTAAAAAAAACTGTCAGTCTGAGTCTCTTTATTCTCTCTATTTCTCTCTCTCTCTCATTCTTTCTCTTGTACCTTCAATTCTCACACATTTGATTTTTTTTTCCAGGTCTCTGTATTTGAAGATGAGACAAAGAGGATGGGGTCAGCATGCAGTCTGGAGGTGAGGTGTGTTTCCTGTGGCGCTGTGATTCCAGGGACACAGACCATGACATCGCTGAAGACGGGGACTGTCTACACAGGTTTTGACATCAACCGTCGCCTTGTTGCTGCTGCTTCTGCAACTGGGATTGGCTACACCCAGCTATGCCGTTTTTTTGGTATGGTGAATATGCCACGACCCATGCACCATAAAACATGGCTTCACTGCCTCCGTACAGTCCACTCTGCTGTGGCAGTCTGCGTTCAGCGATACAATAAGGGATCTACCGCCCTTCTGGATGTGCTTGCTGAACTGGATCTTGTGGCTGGGAGCAATGCAGAGATGTTTGCAGAGAAATCAGATATGCTCAGGGTCAAAACAGCAACCAGAAAATCCTCTGACAGAGCAAAACAAAAGAGGAAAAAAATTGAAACTGTGAGACGTCAGGAACGTGAACATCGACGGGCAGATGAGGGAGAAGTATACGCCCCAGGAGCATTTTGAACAATCAAGTAACTGAAAAAAACCTCTCTCTCACCACTTAGTGATATTGGCCAAGTGCTATTTTCCTGTGTATTATTTTTTTAATGTGTAACTATGGGTTGCAGTTTGTGAGTTCTCAACACAATCTTTGAAGGCGTTTTTCTCAAAAGTTGATTTTCTGCTGCAGGTGCATCAGTGGCCCACGTGTAACAATTGATACAGTGAAAATATTATCATAAAATTAGGCACACTGATGTAAAAATGTGTGCTGAGTGCAATGAACATAGTTAGAACTCTCTACCTCTAGTAGTTTTTTTCATAGCAAGTGACTAAAGCATACAAACGTGAATGCATAATTTTATGCGTTTTTGACAAGACAGAGAACAATGCTTGTGGGACAATGGGCATCTGCTTTTGTGATCATTGCACTAAATGATGTCAAAACAAACTGTGGAAATGATGAGAATCATTATGTAATGCATGTGTTCAGTGCTGCAAATGGGCCAAATAACCGTGTGTATTTTTATGATAAAATTATCATATCTTCATATCTGTTTGACTTATAATCTTCAAACTTAGCACAGATGTCTATATTAACATCCTGAGTATGTGTACCAAATTTCATGCAGATATCTTTAGTAGTTCCTGAGAAACAAAAATTAGCTAAAAATGACGCAGTGGTCCACCTTAAACGTAATTTTAGATAGAAAATTTCCTTTTAATCACACATACTTAACCGTGACCCAACTAGTGCAGAATAGCAGGACAAGGTGGAGGGCTTGCCTGTTCTACTGTCTGTGTGCTGTGATGGTCTGTTGTGCAACTACCACAGAAGCGATGCCTCTTGAGCCATCATCCCGCAAGCATGCGACGTCTCTCAGGTAGAAGTCAATGAAGGTGGCAGGGTTTTTGCAGTAGGCAGCATCCATGTCTTGCAGCCGTGTTGAGTGCGCTAAGGCAAGAGAAGAGGACCATGCTCTGACTTCATGTGCTCTGGCTGAGGAGGCATCAAGTTTCAATCCTTCTGTTCTATCGCCAGTGCGCTGCAATGACCTGTTGTGTGACCACTGCAGAGGCAACGCCTGTTGAGTCATCATCCCTAAAGCGACAGATGTCCCTCAAGTAGAATCTGATGAAGGTAGAGTGTACTGTGTCACATGAGGATACTGGTGCGGGCAAAGAAAACAGGTCCGCAGCTGTATTGTGGGAGAGGTCTGTAGACCACAGCTGTGCTGATAAATGTAGCGCAAAGAAAATCGGGTCGGTGTGTTGAATCCACACTTTACTGGGAGCCCTTCGAATCAAAGGAAGGGAAGGAAACACTTACCCTATTGAGTTGTCTCACTTGAGCGCGGTTGAGCGTCAATGCAAGGAGGTGCACATGTGGTTTGATCTGATGATTCAACATCGGTTGTGGGCCAATAGTGGAAGTGATATATGTGTTTGAAGGGAACTGGGGCACGAGACAGAGGTAGGCCACCATGTTGGGCTTGCCTTAGGCATGACAGCCAGATGTGTAGAGCTCCTCCATGAGTGCTGACAGACGATGGGCGCTCCCCCCACCACTTTTCTGTCATTGCCAAAAAAAGACAGCACTGGTATGTTGCCTATGCATAGAAAGGCAGACATTTGGCAACAAGAGACTTGATGTCCCTGGCGTCTCTGGGACAGGGTTGTGTAATTGCCCAGGTAGGTACCATCATGAAGGGGCATATGGAAGGCTTGGTGGCTTCTCTACCTGAGTGTGGCATGTTGGAGCAACCTGCAGAAATTTGTCGGCAGTCAATGGCTGGGTTGGATCAGGCTGTGGAAGTGCACTTCATGTGCCCGCAGGTCACTGAGTCATTCTGTGGTGGAATTCCTAATGGAAGAGGGTTTCCATGGGGAAAATTTTTGCTGAAGGTTCTTTAGTGAGAAAGGGGACCGGATCCATGACAGGCCTCTGGCTGTGTGTGGTGCGCACTAAGTCTGGGATGGAGCAGGGCAGGGGCAGGGAGGAAAGTGGCTCTAGATGTGTTGTATTGGCCATTTACATCAATCACTGACATGCGTTTTCAGTATGGCCAACAGTAAAGTGAGAGCTGTATTATCAGCGGTTTCTGAATTGCAAAGGGAAATCATTTGCAGCTTAGTCTTTCATGAAGGAGTATGTCTCTCAGACCAGAAGTCAAATTGCACTGGGACTTAGTGCTGTAGCCTTGACTATGTCTCCCAGACTAGGGGGCTAACTAGCCTTTGGGATCCGTCCCTGTGGTGAATCCTAAGGCCCTCTTGATCGAGGGACTGGGGATGCAACTTGGGCAAAACACTCTCTACTATAAATTGTATAATAAAATTCCAGCCCGAATAATCGGGGCAGCAGTTGCCTCCTCTGCTGATCTGATGGTCAATGTCGTACACGACTGATTATCATATACTGGTCCTAGGAGGACACCAGTCAGCATGGGTAAATCAGGAAACAGCTGCTGTGTGCTTGAGGGATGAAGGTGCCCACCATGGAGGTTATGTTGAAATATAAGGAAGCCGGAAGGAGTTGACGGGGTCTTGTGGTGCAACCATGTGTCTGAAAGACGTGGTGCTTGCTTCCGAAGTGACAACAAAGTCATCCACTGACAGGCCCTTGACTGAAGGCTGGGGCTCCATGATGGGATAGTAAAAATAAATAAATAAAAAAAAGAAAAGAAAAAAAAGAAGACAATGATGATAAATAAGCAAATAAATGTAAAAGTCCTGCACAAAGTATTGTCAAAGTGCCTATTAGACGTCCACTGACATCTTGTATTTATTCCAATGTTTCCATTATCGGGGTTCTGTTCAATGCATATAAACATGCTCAGAGCAGTTTGATGTGTCTGCTTTAGAAAAATACTATTCAAATGAGCATGGAAGACCCTTTACTTTTCAATGATTTGCTAACTGAACCTTGTGGAGTGAGTTTGGAAAGGGAGTTTGCCTCATATGCAAAAAGGGCATCAGGAACTTTGTCCAGCAAAGACTGTGGTCCCAGTCAGCAGATTCACACGACTTAGCATTCGGTGCACATGATTATGGATAGAAGTATAATGGAAATATAGAGATGGATCTCTTTTCTCTGATCATTTGTTGGAACACGAATGGTATGACATCAACAATGATGAACATGACAACATTTGACAACTGGTCAGTTTCATCTATCATAGCAGGCATAATTTTTGAGCAGGTGATAGTAACAAACAATGCAAAAACTCTCACAGTGTGCGATCTTGTTCCCAAAGCTCTGTGTTGTCAGCTATCCAAGGACTGCAAGGTTCAGGACTTGTAAAGAAGGCATCATATTCTGCATATTGCTCGAAGTAGGATATGAAACTGAAACACACACATCACTCTGTCATCTTATCAGTGGGGTAGAATCATGTATCTATCAGCACATGCAAACAGCAACATTCTCTGTTTAATCACTGCTAAATTGCAACAGAATATACTTGGACTTGATCGATCAATATATCAATATGACAGCAATACAGCCGATAACAGGACAGACATATTTTTACATATGAAAATGTGCATACATAACAATTAAAATGTCACCACATGAATCCTTGCACAGACAATCCAACAGGTTAGCTTCACACAGACTATAACAATACAGCAGAAGTAAAACAAATGAACAATATTTACTATTACTACTGTTATGACTGTTAGTATTAAACCATCATCATCTTCATGAGCACTTCACGTTTCTATTTAAAAAAAAAAAATTAAAAAAAAGGGAGCCAAACTCACTCAAGAGTTCTAAAAAGAAAAAGAGAAAAAGTGAACAAAAAAGATTAAGTGATAAAGCAAACAAACAGCCAACTAGATATTCTAATTCAAACCCAGCCCTTCCAGATCACAGCTATGACACTGGTACTCAGATCAGCAAATTACAATTACCAAAGCATGTACATGTGATGTCCATGGGTGCAACTCACAGCAAATCAAAACGCCTATGGTTTATAAATAGAATGGATTGAACCATCCTGTAGCCCACCACATCATAGCTTGAGCTGATTGTGACATGCAAGCGGCTATCATTGTACTCCCAAACTTTAGTAAGCAAGAAAGCCAAAAGAGCATCATTCTGTGTTGTACTGCCACTGATTGTTCCAGGAAACCCTCAAAGGCAGAGCGAGAGAAAGGAATCACATTTGATCAGTTATTATGTTTGTTTGTTTTTACAATGTCTGAAGAAGGTGGCAGAATAGATAAGATGCTAATCTGCCAATACAGTGTCCGTGGGGTGTCCATTTGATTCCCACTCTCGCCCTTTCTGCCAAGTTTGACTGGAAAATCAAACCGAGCATATAATAAGGTGATAAACACTTGGCACACTGAAAAGGAACCCATGGCAACAAAAGTGTTGAACTCTGGCAAAATTCTGTAGAAGAAATCCATTCAGATTGGTAACATTTTGTTTTCTTTGCATTCATTTTCTTCTTCTGAGTTCTTTTCTGATCATCATCATAGTTTTAGTATTGCTGCTCTTGAGTTTTATTTGTAGTTGCTCTTGTGTCAGTTTTCATGTTGTCTGCTTTGTGGAGTAAAAGAAAATGTGTTTTCTTTGTCTTATTACTATTATTACTATCATTACAGTGATATCGTTGTTCTTGGGCTTAATAAGTTGTTGCTCTTGTACACTTCCCAAGACTGAAACACATTCAACAAATGTGCAATCAAAAATTTCAACTGGAAAAAACAAGAAGAAAGGATTTCAATGGTGCTTAGTGAATCATTCAATTGGATATCTTATATCCATAAACAGACGCAGATAAACTAAAAAGGAAATTTTCTATCTAAAATTACGTTTAAATAACATACTTACTGTGACCCAACTAGTGCAGACTCCGGCAAGGGTCTGACATTCCTGTCCAGTGCAAACTACTATCCGCCTATGTGGAGAAAATGAAACTACGGCCGATAACTTCCCGGAAGTAGTAACCACCCCTTTGTCGCGCTGGCTAGCGCCCTCTTTTGACAGCAATATGCCATCACCGGCGCAGCGAGCAGGGAGAACAGGAAGCGGTGAGGACAGGAGGGTCTTAAATTTGGGTCACGGTAAGTATGTTATTTAAACGTAATTTTAGATAGAAAATTTCCTTTTAATCACACATACTTAACCATGACCCAACTAGTGCAGAATAGCACGACAAGGTGGAGGGCTCGCCTGTTCTACTGTCTGTGTGCTGTGATGGCCTGTTGTGCAACTACCACAGAAGCGATGCCTCTTGAGCCATCATCCCGCAGGCGTGCGACGTCTCTCTGGTAGAAGTCGATGAGCCATCATCCCTAAAGCGATAGATGTCCCTCAAGTAGAATTCGATGAAAGTAGAGTGTACTGTGTCACCTGAGGATATTGGTGTGGAAAAGAAGACAGAGGTCCACAGCTGTATTGTGGGAGATGTATGTGGACCACAGCTGTGCTGATAAATGTAGCGCAAAGAAAATTGGGTCGGTGTGTTGAATCCACACTTTACTGAGAGCCCTTCGAACCAAAGGAAGGGAAGGAAACAGGTACCCTTACAGGGTTGTCTCATTTGAGCATGACTGAGCGTCGATGCAAGAAGGTGACATGTGGTTTGATCTGATGATTCAACATCAGATGTGGGCCGATAGTGGAAGTGATATATGTGTTTGAAGGAAACTGGGGCATGAGACAGAGGTAAGCCACTATGTTGGGCTTGCCTTAGGCATGACAGCCAGATCTGTAGAGCTTCTCCATGAGAGCTGACAGGCGATGGGCGCTCCCCTCAACACTTTTCTGTCATTGCCAAAAAAATACAGCACTGGTATGTTGCCTATGCATAGAAGGGCAGACATTTGGCAACAAAAGACTTGATGTCCCTGGTGTCTCTGGGACAGGGTTGTGTAATTGCCCAGGTAGGTACCATCACGAAGGGGCATACAGGCTTGGTGGGTTCTCTACCTGAGTGTGGCATGTTGGAGCAACCTGCAGAAATTTGTCGGCAGTCAATGGCTGGGTTGGATCAGGCTGTGGAAGTGCACTTCATGTGCCCGCAGGTCACTGAATTTCATTCTGTGGTGGAATTCCTAATGGAAGAGGGTTTCCATGGGGAAAGTTTTTGCTGAAGGTTCTTTAGTGAGAAAGGGGACCGGATCCATGACAGGCCTCTGGCTGCGTGTGGTGCGCACTGCGTCTGGGATGGAGCGGGGCGGGGCAGTGAGGTAAGTGGCTCAAGATGTGTTGTACTGGCCATTTACATCAAAGCACTGATCTGACATATGTTTTCAGTATGGCCAACTGCAAAGTGAGAGCAGCATTATCAGTGGTTTCTTAATTGCAAAGGGAAATCATGTGCATCTTAGTCTTTCATGAAGGACTATGTCTCTCACACTAGAAGTCAAATTGCACTGGGACTTAGTGCTGTAGCCTTGGGCCTAACTAGCCTTTGGGATCCGTCCCAATGATGAGTCCTAAGGCCCTCTTGATCGAGGGACTGGGGATGCAACTTGGGCAAAACACTCTTTACTATAAATTGTATAATCGAAGTTGCCTCCTCTGCTGTTCTGATGGTGAATGTCGTAAACGACTGATTATCATATACTGGTCCTAGGAGGACCCCGGTCAGCATGGGTAAATCAGGAAACAGCTGCTGTGTGCTTGAGGGATGAAGGTGTCCACCATGCAGGTTATGCTGAAATGTAAGGAAGCCGGAAGGAGATGACGGGGTCTTGTGGTGCAACCGTGTGTCTGAAAGACATGGTGCTTGCTTCCAAAGTGACAACAAAGTCATCTTCTGACAGGCCCTTGACTGAAGGTTGGGGGCTCCATGATGGGATAGCCTGCCTAGGCTAGAAATCCCTGGAAGTGTCTCACTGGAAAGACTGCTTGAGAAGGAATGCCCATCTGTAACCACAGCAGTGGTTGTGTGTTGAGGCTGAAAGGATTGGGCAGGGAAGACCAAGTGCAGAAAGTGCTTTCAAACGCCGATTGTTTGAGACGTCAATGCTGGATCTCTGTTCAAGCAAGGTGATGGGGCGAACTGATGTGCTTGAATGCAGCATCTGCCGTGCTGGTATGAGTGGGCAGAAATGTACGCCCCTGTGGCTAATGGACAGTTCATTGTGCTTTGTGAGACACATCCGTCCTCGTCAATATGCCTTTCTCCCAAATGTAGAGGAAAACAATTATGACCCAGACCTTCTGCTACTAGAGAGGAGTGGAAGAGATGGGCTTAGGGTGATTGTCTCCTGCCCAGTGGGCAGTTTTTGGGTCCGCTAAAACTTGGAAGGCAAAGATAGACACCCCTTCATGGGAGGGCTGGCTAGGATGCAGGGCCCGTGTGGAGCTGTTGTCACAACCACAGTGGTGCAAACCAAGGGTTGTTGTAGGCAAGGGGGGAAGAAGGGATGCCTTACAAACTTGAAAGGAATGAAGGGCATGCGTGTCCAGAGTGGCACCTCTAAGTTGGACTGCCTCATCCCTCCTTGTGCCAAGTTAGGGCATCTCCAGCCCTATGGGTGATTGTTGCAGGCAAATGAGTTGGGTTGCCTTGTCCCTCCTTGCACCAAGAGAGGGCATTCTTAGCCCTGTGGGTGGGAAGGGGGTGTGTGTGGGTCCCTAAGGACCAGCCACTACTAAAATGTGAAGGAGCATACATTCAGGTGTGAATGAGGCAGTTTTGTCTGTGAGTGCAGCCGTCCTCTGAAAGCAAGGTAGGGATGAATTTATGAAAATGAATACATATATCTGCAAAAGGATTATAAACTTCCATCAACTCAAGTGATGATGTCAGAAATATGCCAATGACAAGAGATCGAGACACAAGAAATAAGCGGCTGTATAAGCATACGTGTAGCGTGCACAGATATACCCAAGTAAATGGGTAAGCGTGCATAATCAGTAATGGAAAGGAATCTGTGTATGCACCTATATATGAGATGTACATACACATATGAATAAAGTGCCAGTACATAGACGCAGAGTTCTGGGCACTGTGAACAGAAGGACACAAATACAAGTGTGCCTATATTGCTATGTAGGGAATCTCAATGAATAGATGTCAATGAACAGAGATAGAAATATAATTGTACATGTTAATATGAAAGTCATATGAACCTATCCCATAAGCACACACACATGTGTATACCGAGGGATATGTATACATCTATAAGTGAAAGCAGAAATGTGTATGAATGTAGCAAGATATCTCATAGATATATATATATATATATGTGTGTGTGTGTGTGTGTGTGTATATATATATGTATATATATATATATTTTGTGTGTGTGTGTGTGTGTTATATATATATATATACATACATATATATATATATATATATATATTTCGTGGTTGTTGATTGTGATAATAAATAAAAAAGAATAGAAGGGGAAGTATTGTGATTTATTTCCTGTCATTGTGTATAACAAGAAGAGAATGGTAATAGGACTGGTTGCCTGGCTGTGTGCCTGTGTAGGGGGATGAAGAACCCAAAAGTTCAGTTGCCAATAGCCTGAGAAACAGTAAGAAAGGTGCAGTTGCTGTGCAAAGTTGTGTCAAGTCCATGAATGGGCATCAGGACCCAATGAGAAATCGAAGAAACATCGCTGGTGGACAGCACGGGGGGCAAGAGTGACGTGCTGTGTCAGTTACAAATGTGGAGTTGCCTCCCTTGGCGCCGATATTCAGCGAAAAGGATGGTGTCTTTAGAGCACATATCCCCCTGGTGTGACGTTTCCTCGCTGTAGAGGGAGGTGTGTCATGCTGCGTGTGAGAGTCCGTGATTCGATGCCACCGTAACCGATACAGGTAAATACGGCCACAAGGGGAATAATTATAATGTCCCTTGGTACCGTGGGCATCCCTACCCGAATCGGTTGCCATCGGACGCGAGACGGTCGGGACATGTGGCATGACAGCGCCGCAAGCCAGTGTTATGGACGTAGTGGACAAGGGGGTGGCAAGTCCATCGGCTTGCCGTGGGATATGCATCCCCCTGTAGGTGAACGGCGGTCCAATCTCGCGAATAGTTCCTGCGAGAGGACCGACGTTCAACTGTTGTGTGTTGACGGATAAAGGGATAGACAAGATCGGCCCGAGCACTGCCAAGTGGCAGGATCGAGTTATCAAGAGGCACTCCGATGTGGAATTGTCGATATTAGTCTGGGAAACAGTGGAGATATGCAGTGGGGCAGAAAAAACCGGCACTGCCGAAGTTCAATGGGCTGTGCACACATCTGCTCTGTAGGCAAGGGGCGGAGCAGGCACTAGGTGTGGCACCAGTGCATAATTGCTGCAGCAAGTTAACAATGGGTTGCTGGTTGTTTGGCTGAGCAGCTTGCTGAGACGCCATTAGTGGATGGAAAACAGCAGCAACCGGCGGTGTGGCAGATGGGGTCATCACTGCAAAGCTTGAAGGGACCGTGCGCGCACCCGCACTGTTGGTGAGGGGCCGTGCTGGTAAGGAAGTAACTGTGGCGGTCACCGGCAAGGGTGCTGAAGCAGAAGTTGTCTCCCTTGGATTGGAAAATCGGGACAAGGGGAGGGTGCACGCGCATGGGCGAGCGTGTCCCCCAGTGGTCCACCTTCCTCCCTACCCCTGGGGAGGGCATCCCTAAGCGCCTCAGTAACCATAGGATCCTAGACATAAGAGGCATGCCGCGTGGGGGGCGTGTGAGCCAGTGTCATGGCCGCCGCCACGGATGCATCGCACATAGGGCCCAGTCTAGCGTGCGGATCCAAAGCCAGTGTATGGTGTTGTTTTTCCAAAGGGAAAACAATGCCACAAACAGGAATTTTGAAAAAATATCTTGCATGGTGTACATGCATGTGAATTTTTTTCCAGTGCAAGTCAGAGAGAGAGAGAGAGAGAGAGTTTTCTATTCAGCTTGTGTGTTGAGTGAGAGAAAGAGAAAAGAGAGAGAGAAAAAGGGAAAGAGAGGAGAGAGAGACAGATATACAGAAAGACTGAGAGAGAGAGAGAGGGATGGATTGACTTCAATCAACCATGATTTAATTTTTAGCATTCTGTCAAGCCATTCTCTTCTCAAAGCCTCTTCACTATCGGGTTTACAAATGACGGACATGGACAAACACTTAGGTATTCGGCAAACAACATATAACAGCCAATAAGCTTTTTTTCTCCTCCTTCATAAAACAGACCTCCTTTGATGAAAGTCTAAAAAACAGATTTCCATCTCCAGACAGAAGTGTTGCACCCATGAATGTCAGCAACTAATAATTTGCATAATAATGAGGTTCCAGTCCAGCTCCTAATATTTTCAGTTTCATTTTGAACTGACTGGCATCTGAATTTGTAATGCTTAAGGGTATTTGATTAAAAAAAACCAACACCACCACTTAATGTGACTGCTTATCATAATAAGTAGAAAAGACTCAAACCATTCTGTAACTTTGGATATTTTCACCCGTCGTTTTTCAATCTTTGTCCGTAAATCATCAATCTGAAATTTAAAAACAATGTAAAGCATTCTGTTAGTGAACATCTAATAGATATAACACTAATTAAAAGGAAACAGAAGATGTGGATGAAAAGCAGACCATTGTTACCAACTGAACCACTGAACCACAGTATTATATGTACAAAATACGCATGAAACCTAATGCTATGGGCTGAACTAGTCTATCCTGCTTGCAAATATCAACACTATTTATCACAGGTTAAACTGGCATCATGGTAACGTCCTTTTCAAACAGTTGCCACCAAAATGAAAGTAATTACCATGAAGGCAATTAACCTCACTAATAAAATACTTCATAAATAACCTTTAACATTGGTTTGATTACATCAGTCGGATTCCATTGTAAGATCAGACTGTGGTAACTACAAACAAAGCAATGAACAGGAAATTAAATTTTCCAAATAAACATTTTGTATTCAAACTTATACAACATAAATAACAAAAATCATGTGTTGAATTGGTCTACTTTTCAATCCGTTGGCCATAAATAATACTTCAACAAAAATCACCTTCATCATGTTTGGCCAGATGATGAATAACTAAAAAAAAGCAACATATACTATTGCTAGATCAGACTGGTAACAAGAGTTAACTTGAAGGCAATTAACCTGATTCATAAAATACAATATAAATCACCTCTAACATTAGTTAAATTGGTCTGGGTACCACTGCAAGACCAGATTGTGGTAACATAAGAGAAAGCAATGAACATGGAAATTAAATTTTCAAAACAGTTTGTAAACAAACTCACATAACATAAATCACCTGAATCATGTGCTGAATTGGTTTAGTTTATAATTCTTAGGCCAGAAAACAATATTGAAACAAATCATCTTCATCATGTTAGACCAGATGATGGCAACTAAAAGAAAAGCGATAAATACAAAATCGAATGTTATGAACTACTGACTAGTGACAATTGTACCTAAGAAAATAAAACATGAACTGCCTTTTCCAGGGGTTAAATGGGGTTTCCTCACCATTGTTAGCCCAGACAATGGCAACTAAACATACACACACCACACAAGAAAAAGAAAAAAAGAAAAAGAAAAAGCAGCAATAGGGTTCCCCTGACCCCACCGCTGTCCATTGTGAAGCCTCACATAAGGCTATAACTTATTCATGTTTGTGAACTGGAAGCCAGAGTACAAACAGAAAAGGCTGCAACTGCCAGTGGCACTCACCTCAAGTTTTAAAAGCTCAATCGGGTTGTGAAGGTCTGCCTCTGATACACTGGGGCTTATTCTTCCACCTGGCACAGCGTAGCTGGGCTGCAAAGTACCAGCAATTTCCCCATTGTATTTTCTTTTTCTTCCCTCATCTCCTCTCAAAACACTGTAACACTTACCATGAGAAAAATGTCAAAATGATTTGCAGCCTAAAATTAGTTGCAACTTTTATACAGGTAGCCTCTATGAGACATGGGGCAGGGGATGGGGAAAGGAAGGGTCCCCTTGGTGACTGAGCGTCATATCCAATCAATGACTGTTGAAAGCGTACAGCCATGTTTGTTTGGATTAACAGGTCTTGCTTTCCTTTCCCTTTCTTTCTGCCTCCAAAAGCACAAAGTAGAAAAGGAAAGCAGCAAACCATGATATGACTGCTCTGAACATATGCAGTCTCACTTTGCAAGGCATTACAATTAAGTGGAATTAACACACCAACGAACATTAGTTTTTTAGTAAAGCCAACAATGAATCGCACACACACAAAAAATACTCTAGTTTCTAAAATGACAAGTTTATACCATGCACTACACCTACCCTGCTCATCTTTGAATGTCTGTTCATCCGACATGCCTTTTTGATGTCCACCTCTGTTGTATTGACACAGCCTGGCTGTAAGAAGTAGGTGACATAACAATACCATCATTAGTACACACTACATTCACAGCCAGAAAAGCTTCCAACAATTTTTTTTAAGCACAACGCACATTTGAAAATGACAGAGAGAGAGAGAGACAGAGACAGAGAGAGAGCAGATCAGCTCTTCCAGCTTTATGATTGCATAATATATCAGAATCAGAATAATTCTATCTCACTAAGAAAAATTAAAAAGTGTGGTGAAGTCTGTGATAAGTACAGATTATAAGCAGATCAATCAAATTTGGCAAACAACATACAACATAACACACACAACAATATTATAGCAAAACAAACCTGATAAAATGCCTTTCCACAATTCAATCAACACACAAACATACATAGTATGTGTGTATATGTATGACAGCTTTCAACCAGGAAATCAAAGTTACTTACCACAGGCCTATGCACATCCCAGAATGCTCGCTCTTGACTGTCTAGCACCTTGCGTTCCAGTTTGTCACGCTTTTTGTCCACCCTGCAATTTGTGATTAAGGTGAGAGGACAAGTGGTTATTTCTAAAGTGGAAGTCCTATTATAAAGCTTACAATAATTTCCAGCACACAAGGCAATACAGCGCATAAAGTGCACACCCTGAATTTAAAGAAAAAAATTATTCTGAATACGTGTAAGGTGCACACATCCAAGAAGCTTCATCTGCCAATTATCCTGAAAACTGAAAGAAGTAGTGCAGAATAAAGCCTCCACAACCTCACCCAGGGTTACAAGACCAATGACTATGAATAATAATGGATACTAAAGTAGTACACTATCCAGAAATCTGCTATAGGTTATAAAACAGATGGTTTTATACACAACACATTACATCAATGTCTACATATTAAAAATGTGACACTTACTTTGCTTGGGCCTCTGCCTGCATGAAGATGAATTCCCACTTGCGAGAGAACATCTTCTGCAACCGTGCCAAGTTCTCAGCTTCATAGTCCGCCAGTTCCAGCCGCTGCTTGTTCTGCATTGTCCGCTTGCACAAGTACACCGCTTTGAGAAAGACAAACAAGCTCAAATAAAATAATTCGAAAAAGTGCATAACAGTTTTTAATCTGTACAGCCTCAAGATTCTTCTTCATATTCTTCAAGTGGTCTGACAATACTGTGCTCCTGACCAACTGACATACAAGTGTGTGGTTCATCCGTCGGGATCGACGAGGACCATCTAGTCATCCTGGGGGTGGGTGGGTTGGGCTCTGTGGGTGCGCAGATGACTGGTCAGGCCAATCCGCACCCAGGAGGTTCTGACGCAGTGTGGACAGGGGATGGTGGCAGCTGTCGGGGACTTGCTGGCACTGCTTTTCCTGGCCTGTCTGCGTTGCTCTGCTGCAGCGATTCTGTTGGCCTCACAGGATTTGGCGCCTTTGTGGACTGCTGAACGCCACTTTGTTCTGTCCGTTGCATTCAGCTCCCATGTGTCGTGGCTGATGTTGAAGGCCTTCAGAGAAGCTTTCAGAGTGTCTTTGAAGCGCTTCTTTTGGCCTCCATGGGAGCGCTTGCCATGTTGGAGTTCGCCGTACAGCAGTTTCTTGGGGAGCCGGTGGTCTGGCATGTGAACTACATGGCCTGCCCAGCGCAGCTGGGCCTGCATCAAGATGGTGTAGATGCTGGGCAAGTTTGCACGAGAGAGCACATCTGTGTCAGGGATCTTCTCCAGTCGTCTTGACCTCGACATACAAGTACACAAGTTTCAGACCAGTTCCTAGTTTGTTTTCTTCAGAATGCTAATGAACAACAGGACTGAGACATATTGGGGTTACTGTAATTAAACTGCTGAATCTTTGAATACACTCAATCAATCTTGCTGATAATTTCTTTTATATTAATGAAAAGAAATTGTAACATATTTCGTGCAGTTCTTTTGAAAATCGATTATCATCTTCAGTTTATATTTGTTGACTGATTACAAGCAGTGACACATTGATTTGTCCATGTACAGCTTCGTTCCTCTTCCTCAGTGCTGCTGATCTCAGTTTTGTTATTTTGATAACGGTTAGCCACAAACTGAGAGTTCACCCATAATAGCATTTAGTGCTACCTAAAGTAAACCTAAAATTCCATTCTAAGTATTGGGTGATGATCATCCATTGTGATTACTGAGTGATCATAGTTCAGCCTGCTTCTTTTGCTATGAAAGAAACAATGTGAAAACAACATTTCTGGTTCAAAGACAAGATATCAATGCTATAGGTGAAGGACTGAACTTTCACCTTATGTAAATATTCGGACTTGGGAGGAGACTTCTGAGGAGAGAAGCGCCTGACTGAAAGTTACTCTAGCAGTCTGGTTGAAAAGTATAGCCTGCAATAATACTAATAAGCAGTTGACTAGTTTTGCATCCTGTGGTAAACCTGTGCTGTCAGTGTTTGACACATGAAGTGGCACAGGGGTTGAGCTTTATACTGGTTGCTACTGGTCAAGGGTTTTATTAAAATTCAGAACCTGAAGGGCATAACACTTTTTCACAAGATTTCTCCTGCCCTAGAAATGTGGCTTGTTTTCCCAAGACTTTTCCAGACTTTCATGACTGTACAAACCCTGTAATCAAACCACAGATCAGTACTGAAAGGGATGATACTAGGAGGGTGTCAAAGGCTCTTAAGAAAAGGTGCAACACACAGTCCAAATGTTGTATTTTCCCCTTCCCCTTCTTCATAATCTGTACATAACTTTAGTTATCCATGCCTATGAACTCTGTCAATGGATCTGATTTTAAATAATGTAAAAAATGATCAATTAGTTTAATATGATACATTAAACATGACAGATTCATTCTCATCCAGCAACTTAATCCTTCCAGGTAACAGGTAAGAGCAGACAGTTGGTAGGGGTTAGGCTCTGAGACTGAGATGGACTGGTACATGTATACAGCACCCATCCAACTTCCACAGTTGTTACTTGTCAAGTTGTGTATGACCAGGTGTTTCCCTCACTTACCATAATCTGTATTTTCTGGCTCTCCTGATCTTGATGGCCAAAAACATGGGGTCTGAAACATAACATGTAACGAGGAGATCAACTTTAGGGTAATGAGATCAACTTTAGGGTGAAAAAAATCATCAGGAATAAACAACGACAAAAACAACAAAAAACAAAACAACAACACCCTTTTTATCCGCTGGCCGCTAAATTTCCCCCCCCTTCTTCTTGGTGTGTGTCCATATTATGTTAAAATACTGTGTCTTCAAATGTTGCAACATTTTCTATTATTTGTACAAAAAAAAAAAGAAGAAAAAAAAAAGAAAAAAAAAAAGAAGTATGTTTATACACACATACATATAATCACCTCCCTCCAACCACCAAAACTTTTACGTGTTTAAGTCTTGTACCAACCACTCCATGGCTGCTTGCCTGTGACTTCTTTCATGTCTTGCTTTATCAGAATATTTCAGCATGGATACCAACTAGCCAGCCTATTCAATTTACAGTACTGGTCCTGATCCACCATGGGAGAAAAAAAAAAAAATCTCAAGAATTTTCTACCCTTGCATGTGAAAAGGCCTACCTGGAACCTGTAGTATGTGCTGTCATTTTTGACAGTGAGCATGTGGTCATCGATGGGAAAAAAGTAGCCATGGGAAGCTATCAGCTGAGCAAGATGCAGTGCCTCTCCTGCACACACATTCACAACATGCAAGATAAGGACATCAGTTTTAACCCTTTCATTTGTGAAAGCAATTAAAGTTCTGTTAAAGACATAAACATGAATAGTAGGGCATAAGTATTATTGCTGAAAGCAATAAATCTGTTCAGTTCCTGTAAGTGGTCAGCTGACATACAGCACAAACTGTTGCCATGGTGCCTGTAAGCTGTGTCCACTGATGTCCTGTATATTTACATGTAGCAAGAGTTTTGACTGTAATCAAGACTAATCTTAGTAATAACCTGTTTTATTTTTATCTGTAAACAAGCATGTCATTTCCAGCTGTTTTTTGATTGCTTCGGTTTTGGATGCCATCCTGTGGTGGTAGAAATAAAACTTTTTTGTTGAAAAACAAAACAAAACAACAACAAAAAAATAAAAATCAAGTCTTCACTTTGAGAAGCCTGAATAGTTATAAACTTTGTATCCAAAGTAATTGTGAAACAAGCCCCCATTCAGAATCCTCATTCATTTTCCTTTACAAAAACATTAACTTTCTTCCTATATCTCTATAGTTTTTGTGCTTGAAATTTTTAAAATATTTATTGATTACCCCTGACTCCTCAAAATTCCACAGCAAAGAGAAAGCACTTTTTAAATTAAAAAACAAAACAATATTCTCTGGTACAAAACAGTAATAAACTTATGAACACATAAGCATAAATAGGGAAATCAGTTTAACCATTTAACCACCATCATTATTGAAAGCAATATGTTCCTCTTCTGAAGCGTATGATAATGATTTAAACACGAATGCCATGGCATCAATCTAACCATGATTGTTCTAAATAAAATCAATAAGTTTTCTCTTTTGAAAACATAAACATGAATAGCAGGATATCAGTTTATCCAGTATCATTCTTAAAAGCAATCAGTTCTCTCTTTTGAAGACAATAAACATGAACACTGAAAGGTACATAAAAAGAGAGACAGCAGCCTGAGGATGCATATATATCAGGACTTCTGATTATACATAAATATCTGTCGCTGATGGTTAGAAAACAGAAGACAAATTTATGCATATTAAATGATCAGGTTTCTATGACGATGAGTATGACATTCTAGTTGGGGTTTTTTCTCAGGAATATATACATAAACAGAGTAAAAATCATGCACCTGATGCAGGGATATTTGCTTCACAGAACAGTTGTTTCCCTTCACTTTCAGTATGTACCTCTTTCCCTCTCTTTCCACAGTCCTGTTGTCTTTGTTCTTTTTTTTTTTTCCCCTCTACCTTTTTATTGCAGTTTCCACTAAAACTCTAGTGTTCACTTCCTGGCCCAGAAACCTAGATAATTATGACTAGAAGGTATGCATGCCTTTGAATGTCTAGCAATACAGACTTGTTTATAATGTGCAGCATTGGACTTGGAGTGATCCTTGGATTTACAATACACCACTTTTAAAGAATTTCTTTCAATCTTTCATCAGTGCAGACAAAACCCATTTCTCTCTTTCTTTTCCCTTTTCTCTCACTATCTTCTTCACTATTGTGCTGTATTGTCTCTCACTCTTGATAAGGATTCAAGAAGACTGTCTTTACATCTTTCCAAATACAGGGTTTTTGATAAACTTATCAGCAGATACAGATGACACCAAGATAAGACTTCAGCTTACCAGGCTCCTTCACATCCAAGTTACGCATCATCCAAATGATGAGATCAGCCCCTGCAAAGGGATACCAATAACACAATCATGTCAACAATTAAACAAGAACAATTTTAACTGATAATAATAATAAAATAAAAAAAATAAAAAAATGGGGGTGTGGGTGTGGGGGGAAGACTATCTGAAATAAAACAAAAGGTCAAACTCTTCCTTTTAGTGAATGAATGTGTGGATGAGTACACATGTGTGCAATGTTAATTTCATGCATGTATTTAATCATTAGTATTTTACAACTTTTCAAAAGTCTTGTAGTTGTAATACAATACTCATACTTGCCACAAACAGACTGGAAAAGATTACAAAACAATGAGCAAACACACACACCAAAAAACAAAAACAAAACACCACACATAATTTCATTAAAATATGAACATGTGCATCAGCACATTAAGTGATGATGTAATACTCTATCATGTTAATTCAAAAGAAAAAGAAAAGAAAAAATATATAATATATAAAAAGGGACTGACCTGTAAAAACACTGGGCACTTTGGACATGAAGCTCTTGACTGTGCGCACTGGCACCCCTGTGCTCTCATCCTGCATCCGCTCAATTATACTCTCCATCTGCAACATTTTCAATTTGGAAAACTGTTTCAGAATCAACTGAAACCATCGGAAAAGGGTTACAGCTTATCTGCTTTGAATCGTCAATTTTCAGAGTTTAAAACAAACTGAAAATGATTTTAAGTAACTTGTTTCATCACATTGTCAGTTTTATCACTATTGTTAATGATAAACAAAAGAAAATTCTTTCAATAAGATAAAATAAATGCACTCAGTTGACAAATTTTAGGTGCAGCAGCACAAAAAACTTTTAACAGAAATAACAAAAGCATATTCAATATTGATATTGTTTAATTTTATTCTGAGCAAAGCATTTAATTTTCAACACAAATATAACACTTACAGCTCTTAATGTAAAACATTAATTATACAAATATGTAGATCTATGTCTTCAGAACAGAAACATTAACACCATTCACTGTTTGGAGCACTGACACAGAACACTAATTGGTTTCCCTACCCACCCACAAAAAAACAATATTTCTATGCAGTAATAAAGTTAAAACAAAATCCCCAAACTAAACACTTTAACAGTTACCCTCCCTGCACATCCCAAAACAAAACCAATAATTTTCATTCTCCCGATGCCCCTTCTTAGTTCCATGCAGTTTCAATGGAAATACTGTGTCTCAAGCTGCACATTCTCAATACCCCATTGATACAGAGCCACACCCACACACAGCACTAGCAGTCCATATGGTAAGGACTATTTAAAGTCTCCACAATCAATGTTATGATGAGCTATCACAAAGCCTTCAGAAAGGCCCTGCACTGTTGCTGGGTCACTTTGGTAATATTCAATGCTGCCTGTTCTGATTCCACATATGCCAGAGTTCAGGTTTAATTCAGGACATATTGTTTGGCTAGTTCTCTACAAAACCAATGGATTGGGAAAAACAACCTCTAATTTCCACTCCTGACATTCCCATTGGGCCATCCCACACTCCCCAAATTAGTATTCTGTCCATCACACTCACTGCCATGTGAAAATATATACTTCAAAAAGTTTAAGTATAAATTTAATAAGTGTGTGTTTGTGTGCGCATGTGTGGTGGTATGCAGAGACTGTGCTGATGTTTGCTGTGTCATGATGAACACGGAAAACAGTCATTACTATACTCTGCAATGCTGAGGAACTGATGAATGTTGACTGCTCTGGATAGTAAATATTCACATTGAGTCCAATTAATAGAAAGGAAAAAGTAGAAACAACAGCATTAGAAACAAAAGCAATGCAGTGTATCAGAAAAGTGAAAAACAACAGAGGCAGGTTTCTTACATGCTAGTCAGGCAAGGTTCTCACCAGACAAGCAAGGAAGGATCGTTTCTTTTTTCCACCTCATGGCAAGAGTGGCTAGGTTCTCGTGAGTCAAGGCTAGGTAGCCTTCACAGCAACTTTGTCAATAGGTAAGTATCTACATCCTGCCTCATGTCAGTTTCTTTGCGCATGTACTCCTTGCTTTTACCAATCACTCTCACCACTAGCATGTGAGCATGCTCATGAACAGGGAACACATCTCTATCTACAGTGTAACTGTCACTTGCATTGGTTTGTTGCACTGCTTTTGGAAAACATTTTCCTCTGCTTCATGGACATCCAAATCTTCACTGTTATAAAACCAGAAAATGTCTTAAATTTCTAAATTTATTTATAGTAAATACCATAATGTGCACGTAATGTATGGATCTGTTTAATTCTGTTTTTGTGTATTATACGCAGGATGAAGATTAATCTTAAAGGTACTTTAATAAGATTTTATCTTTAAGATAATGTTATCTATATCAGTACATGTAACTAAGTTAGGTAATGGAAAAACAAACATGAAGCATGGCTGCTCAAATGAAAAATTAATAACCACACTTCTGCCTACCATCAACAAAGTAAACGTGTGTATATAAGTTGCCCACAAACTTTGAAGTAATCTATCAGATTGAGATTCATTTTCTCTAGATGCTTGCAGAATGGAAGATACTGCAACTGTTAATCAACATGCATTTAATCTTTTTTGACATCAGACAGCCTCTTGTGGCAGCATGCTCCCGTGTGCCAATGATGATTTCTTAGGGTCAGATGTTCTACATCAGTACATGCATTACATCAAATTCATCCTCAACTGAGGAGACTTACGGGCAAGTAAAAAGCTGAACTAGCACTATATAACTCTGCAGTTCACACTATGCAAACACTGATGTCTTTGTGTAAACATAACTCAGTTACGTTTTGACCCCACCCCCACCTTGTTTGTCTACTCGATCAGTCGATATCGAACTGCAGGGCAACAACAGTAACATTTATGTTTGAATATATGCTTTTGAGAGATTCAAACTGCACTCGCGATTGTTTTGCAGGAGAACAAGAGAAATGAACAACAGTCCGTTAAGCATGACCAATTTTACAATAAATTAACAAGTCAGGTGACTGATTGTCTGCCACATCAATGGGTCATTTAAAAACTATGCGCCAATGACCATCATGACATCTAAATGTTGATATTTATGTGCAGAACATCATCAAACTCCCCTTCACAACAATAATTGTTTTGTTTTTTTACAGTTACTCATGGAGCCTTTCACTTTCAGTCAGTGAGTTACACAGTGCTTCTCTCTCCCCAGTCTCCTGGAGATTGATGGCACATTCTCAGAGCAACAGATCCCAAGAACCTGCGTCACACATGTTAAGACTTTTGACATCCTAACCACATGCATGCCAGTGAATGGGAAATGAAAACAGGTTACAGGGCATGAAAAGTCACAAAACATGTGACAAATATTTTTATTAAGGAGGAAAATGAGGCTATTGCAACAGAAATAAGTTTGAAACTATATGACCACGCTGTAATCTATTCTTCTTCTTCTTCTTCTGCGTTCGTGAGCTGCAACTCCCATGTTCACTCGTATGCACACGAGTGGGCTTTTACGTGTATGACCGTTTTTACCCCGCCATGTAGGCAGCCATACTCCGTTTTCGGGGGTGTAATCTATTCAATGCCTTCTTTTCAGTTCATAACTCTACAATTTGAAGTAAATCTGGCCCAAGAGGTGTTGACCCCTATAATTTGTACAAATATAAAAAGTTCACGAAACATTATCGAACAAAAATTCGAAAGACAAGAATCTGTGAAGAGCACTCCACCATGATTGTATTTTCAGTTCCAGCCAAGAACTGAGCTCATAGCAGCCATCTTGGATCTTGTGCATGCGCATCAAACTTTCACCTGAAATTTGAGCAATGCCAAAGGCGACTGACAGACAAACAGTAAACATGTGCTGTCCTCCATTTCTTCAGTTGATAGCCTCCATTGCTACAACCAAACTCTGGTCAATGAAGTGCCATCATATGGACACACATACACAAAAATCAAACAAAGAAGTCTTTTTCACACAATCTGCCTCTCTCAATCAATCGCCTTTGTTCTGTGATGGGTTTTGTTGTTACAATATCATTACTATAATGTCCAAGCATCTATTTCTTAAAACCTCTCACTGTTCCACTTCCTTTGACAAAATCTCCCCCCTCCCGCTCCCCTAACACATGCAAGTTGTTAAATGTTATGCTTGTCAAAATCTTCATCTGATCTTAATTTGAGAGAGAGAGAGAGAGAGAGAGAGTGAGGAGAGAGAGAGAGAGAGAGAGAGAGAGAGAGAGAGAGAGAGAGAGAGAGAGAGAGAGAGAATTGCTAGCAAAATGTGATCACCATGTAAATTTTCAGTTCAAGGGTATTTCTAAAAAAAAACCAAAAAAAAACCCAATGAGATACCCACTTACCTTTTTGTAGACCAAAATATTGGGACTCTCATCGTAGTGCTGACCATTTGCTGGAAGAGAACTTGACTGAGTATCTGATTTTTTGCTGAGCCGGTGGGCCATGTTCGGCTTCTCCACCGTAATGGAGGCCTGGCGTTCCATTCAGACAATTTGCAAGACAACCAACATTGTGAAACTGATGACACCAACAGTACACTTGGACTCCATCCCTGGGTGCCAGATTGCTTTCTGTTTGGAGATAGCCTACTACATTGTTTCGTCCCTTGCAGGCAGTACATGTGAGTTCAACAGCTGTTCTTTTGTTTATGCACTATCTCTGTGGGCAGCTGGCATGACAGTCCAGCCAGCTGTCTGAAAAGTAATCATCATCATTCAACAGATTGTTTTGCCTCAAGTATGTCAAGGTTTAAGAGTGTGAAAATGGCAATTGCTGCTTGTTCGAACTGATCTGGTAAAAACTAACATCTGAAGCAATGATAAACAAATGAAGGTATTTTCAAATAATTCTGCACAACTTTCAACCCTCATTTTAGGGCAATTGAAACTTGTGATAGGGTGAAGACTGGCCAAAGTGAACCCATTCTTTTCACGCTGATTTCAAAAGGATGTAAGTATGCTAAAACTACAATGCACCAACTAAACAGTAACATGCTGAAACTAGCTTTTCTAATCAGTGAATATTACGGTAACAGGAATTTTGTGATTTACTGTTGTGTTCATCCAGATAAAAATGAAACGATCGGCCAGTTGTGTCTAAACAGATCACTCGCGTTCTGCCTTCAACTTGAAGACATTCTGGTTTTGCACATATATCTACGTTATCCTCAATTATACACTTAACGAGAAAAGCATGCACCATTTGCAATGAAGCGGTAGCTGACTGAAAGACGGAGCAGATTGCATCACAAGTATTATTAAACAACCAAACGGCAGCTCTAATCAATGCAGAGCCAAGGTGTACAGCGGTTCCGCAGGCACCCTGATTGACAGCTGCACCAACAAAAACACTCAGTTCATCGGAATCTGGGCCAGCAAACCCCTGTGAAATCGAGCTGCCTATTAATCTAAAAGGTGCTTCTGCCACTGAAAATCAATTTCACAATCTGCATACAAATTAATGGCCCTCGCCAGCGGACAGTCTTTCGTGCCTGCAGTCGACCTGGACTCAGCAAAGTGAAAGCCGAACATTTTTTTCTTCAGTTCTTGTTGTTATTGCATTCACTGACAATACCCGGGAGCCTAGATTACTTGAATGTATGAGTTCATAATGCACATCACGACGATTAATTAGTCAAAGCACGATCGCATTTCACATAAAAACAAGAATGGCGGAGAAACACAACCAATGCTAATTTTACATCATAAATCATTTGCAGTTACCTCCATGTTGAATACGATTTGCGCGAAATTGATAATGCAACAGCTGATTGGTCAATGTCCCAGAAGCGTCATCTGGCAGAAACAGAAAGAACTAAAAATAGTACATAAAGGGAACATAATGCAGGTTTATTTTCTTAAAAAACGTGTTGTATGGGTTAACTCCCATACAGTTGAACAATGCATTTGCTATCGATGATCTAATCGCCGAAACTGCTTGTAATTTCCCGTAATACAACAAACTGCTTTCGCCCTTAATTTTCTTTCATGCCTTGTTTGTATTTTTGTTTGAAGAATCGGAAGAAACTGGTTGCAATAAAGCTTAATTGCAACAATCTTATTTCGGAATGTTTATCAACAGTTCAACTGTCCGTGTGTAGCACGCACTTGGCGCACTGAAAAAGAACCCATGGCAACGAGAGTGTTGTCCTCTGGCGAAATTACGTAAAATGAAATCCCCTTTCATAGGTACACAAATATGTAAGCATGCACTCAAGGCCTGACTAAGCGCGTTGGGTTATGCTGCTGGTCAGGCATCTGCTCAACAGATGTGGTGTAGCGTGTATGGATTTGTCCGAACGCAGTGACGCCTCCTTGAGAAAGTGAAACTGAAACTGAAACTATCAACAGTTGATTTTCATGGAGGAGTAGCCGCAATCATACTAAACAAAAATCTAATAAAACAAAGTGTCCACCATAAATCTAGAGAAATGGTGTAGCAACTCATGTGAACTAGTGGGTGTGCGTACAAAGTGTCCACCATAAATCCAGAGAAATGGTGTAGCAACTCATGTCAGTGAACTAGTGGGTGTGCGTCTTGAAAACTGACCTGGCGGAAATCACAAAAGCGTATCATTCTCATCAATGCCTATGTTCACCCAGGAACCTGCACAACAAAAGTGGATTCGGCCTCTTCAGAGGAAACAGAGAACGAATTTGGAGACTCTGTCATTATCTGTGGAGACCGTAATGCAAGATCGAAGTTATGGGACCAGCGGAACACCATTGAGCCCACTGACAAGGACTCGCACTTGAAGGAATGATAGGGGAAATTCTTCTTAGCCGGGCCATTAACAACCACATCCCCAACTCGCCTTGCGGAACAAGACAAGGGGACAGTGACAGTGTGATCGACATCGGTTTAACATCTCCAAAATTCTGAGCAGGAATCAGTGAATGCAGAGATGCTTCCGACACCAAGGCAGTGATCACCTCCCGGTAGTTTTCAGTCTCAGTACAGAAACTACGATTTAGATAAACCCTGTATGAAACCGCGTAATCCATTTCAGTATGAAACCAACGAGACAACCATCATCGAAAAATTAAGACGCAGAAGAAAAAAAAAAGCACAAAAAACAAAAACTGAACAACAACAACAACAAAAACGGCGCTGAACCGAAAGCAAACTATTCAGCCCCCATGGTGGAATACTGACACCGGCAGAGACAGCCTGGACAGAAAAACATGCGGCTGTCAAACTTTGGCAAAAAGAAAGAACAAAAATTTCTCTGGACAAAGATATCAGAATGACACAAAAATGAAAGAAAAAACAAAACAGAACCGTGAGCAAATAACCACCACCTGCCGTGTTATTTGACGCCGGGATTCAGATTGAGAAAACCGAATGCCTACGCTATCTAGGAATACAGTTCGACAGGATGCTGACCTTCAGAAAACATGCGGAAAATACTGTTCTCAAATGCAAAAAGGGTCTTTCAGTCTTAAAAGCAATGGCAACCAAAGGAATCGAACAACGCCACCTCTTCCTGCTATATCAATCACTCGTTCTCAGTGTGAGCGACTACGGACTTGGGCTAACAACACCGTCACAAAGCAGCCTCCTAAAATTAGAAAGAGTTCAAAATGAAGCCATGGGGCTGATCCCTGGAACAACAAAAGACACGCCTATGGAAACCATGCGACACCTGCTTGACCTTAATGTCCCTGAGCGGCCAGAGCAGACTCCCAAGGTCTTTGTTGACGGTTGTAATTAAGTAACCCTGCGCATGCGCCAGGAAGGGGACATAACTCTACATCTCCCTTAGCAGAAAGCATGCATTAGATTTAACAGGTACAGGTAGGTACAGGTACAGAATTTGGGACTTTTTAAAAAAAATTTAAATTTTTTTAAAAGCCTTTTTGGCTTTTCAACGCCCCTTCTTAATATAGAAATAGTTTAGGGTTGCGTACATGCGTATGAAATTTTTTAAATGTTCATTCATCAAAATCGAATGGTTTTATTAATGATTTAGAGTCATTGTCTGGAAGATTCTTGAACTGGTCAATAGTTTTTGCTGTTTTTGTTGAATTTTTCAGTGCATTCCATCCTTTAACTGCTCTAAAGCTAAAAGAAAACTTACGAATATTTGTTCTGCAAAATTTTGTGAAAAGGTTAGTATTTGAACTTCTGGTAATATTGAGTTTGTTAGTAGAAAAGAATTGTTTGTTTTTCCCAAGGTCTTTGTTGACGGTTGTCTTCGTAACTAAGTAACCCTGCGCATGCGCCAGGAAGGGGACATAACTCTACAGACCTTCCTTCAGTGCAGACCAGAAACAAGATAGAACAGGTAAAGACCTACTTCAGAGCATCAGTAGAAAACCCTCAAAACCCATTGCATGATGCAGTCAAGGAACCAAAAGGCGGCCGTCTAGGACGAGGAAGATCATGGATGGGGCAAGCAGAAGACATAATACAGCTAGTATGCCGACTACAAAACCTGAAAGAAACAAAAGAATGGGAGGAAAACCCCGAAAACCTCAACCATCTATTCAACACAGCCATTTCACCCACTCTAGGAAGACATTGTCGTGAATGGCTAGAGGGCAAAACTGATGCAGAAGTGAAGCTATTCATAGAAGAAAACAGTAAAGAAGAGGACATCATCATATACACAGATGGCTCAGTCACCAAAGACCAATCCGGTTGGGGATTCACTGCGAAACAAAATGGAAAAACAGGGAAAGGAATACTGCCTACAAAGTCATGACCTCCAGTCTAACGATGGAAGTTGAAGCTGTGACACATGCTCTCCAGTGGCTATCATCTATCCATATGCCTGGAAGCCAACATGCTATGATTCAAACTGACTCAATGAACCTCATACCGGCAGAAATTTGAAAGTGGAACGGGAAGCCCAGAGTGGCATGAGGCATTGGATTCAAAAACTTACATGGTCATACTGCCCGGGACATGCAGGTGTTCAGGAAAATGAACGATCTGACAGACTTGCTGGTAATGCAACAACAACGAGCGGCCTACATCTAGGAACATCGGAAATCATCAGAAAGGTAAAAAAAAACCCCAAAAAGAACAGGTTCAAGGCCATCACACCATCGGTCGCCTCAAAGAAATAAAGGTAGAGAGAGGGAGCGGCTGTAAATCTAGCATGAAAGGTAGAGCACGATGCTTTGCAAATCAAACGAATATCAGCATCAGTTCTAAACCAACATTGCGCTAACTTCTTCGGAACGGAACAGGGTCTCTGTGGGCTTTTGCAAATACAATAGACTGAGCAACACGATTGACACCACATTCCTGGCATCAGAGATCTCTTACCACCCCTCTTGTGGTCAATCAGTACTGAGCAGCCTCTGTGCGCGCGTGTGTATGTGTGCGTGTGTGTGTGTCTGTCAGTGTGTTTGTGTGCGTGTGTGCGTGCGCGAGTGTGTAAGTGTACATATATGTCAGGAGAGCTCTGTGCACGTGTGTGTGTGTGTGTGTGTGTGTGTGTAGACGATGAGGTATGTGTGTGTATGCATATCTGTACTGTGGGAGCAACGGAATATTGGAATGTGCGGGTGTGCATATATATATATATTTGTATATATGTGTGTGGTGTTGGGGGTGGGGGATATCGGCGTATGTGTGTGTGCTTGTACAAGTACGTGTGTGTGTGTGGGGGGGGGGGGGGGGAATTTCCGATACGTAGCCTAGAAATGAGTGTGTGAAGAAGGGGGAAGGGGGTGGTGGGTGCAGGGTAATTTGTGTGTGTGTGTGTGTGTGTGTGTGTGTGTGTGTGTGTGTGAGGGCTCATGTACGTTTATGTGTATTTGTTTGTGCTTTCATATCTGTGAAACTGCATGTTTGTTGCATATCTGTTATGCATGTTTGTGTGTGGATGTGTGAATGTGTGTCTGCATGTTTTACATTTATTTGCTTATTTGCTTATTTATCATCATTATTGTCTTTGCTTATTTATCACCATTATTGTTTTTTTAAATTTTTTATTGTTATTATTATCATTGTTATTATTATCATCTTTTAAAAAAAATACTTTTTTCTTCATCATTGTTATTATTATCATCTTTTTAAAAAATACTTTTTTCTTTATCATTGTTATTATTATTATCTTTTTTGTGACCAAGGGCTATGCTTGCTCCGAAACTTGTCTCCAACACGAGCTACAGCAGACGACGTTTTCGCAACTAACCCGTGCACAGAATGTGTGACGTCACTCCCAGTTTGAATGCAAAGCTGCTTACATCATTTTGTCCTCCTTGCCAGACAACCTACTCACGGCTCGACCAGTGTCACGTCGCGGTATGCTATTGGCTGAGCTGGAATCTGTGTTTCTGCTCCACCTTAGTTAATTAATATCTCTATTGTCGGATTAGTAAACTACAAGTATTATATACTGGCAGAATCGTCGCGATTCCATCTTTAAGTCTATTGTATTTATGTTTGCCTATGTTAAACTGATTTAATGCAGTTTGTAATTTTCATTGACGAGCTCGTTAAAACTGACCCTGTTTAGGTGACTTAAATTAAGATTATAAATTTAGCATAAATAATCAACACTTCATTTTATACTCATTATAACGTAGGTGTTGAGCTCTTTCTTTTGCAACTTATTCGACGTAAATCGGTTCAGGAATCATTTAGAAATCTGTCACTGAACACCTTGTAAGAAACTAAAGTTGTTCTTGGATTTGGCTTGATTTGAGCCGATCTGTGTCGCAGCACACGTGACTGTCTTTGCAGTCCGCTTAACTTGCATAAATTGGCACAGTGAGTGATGAGTGGTCACTTCATACCTGGTCAGTCATCTGACCAGAGCTGCTCTCTCTCTCTTGCTGCGTCGCGAGCAGTGTGTGTCGTGTGTGCTCCCACAATGGCTGACATCTCGCTACGTATCGCTGTAAGTACTATTGTGTAGAATGTGCTGATGATTTGTAAATTGTATTGTTCGACACAGTACTTGTGTTCATATGAGTATGTTAAGTTATTGCTTTGTTCAGTTATTGCTTTGACATGTTAGTCACAGCTCAGCTATGATTGATTTAGAAAATTGCCATGTAGTCATATGCTTGGAGCAGTGTTCCATTTGATTCTTCTTAACGTCACAGTCAGTGACGTCTCGGGACACAGATAGTTTGTTCCAGAATATTCTAGTGAGTACATATGACACGTTCTTTCTCATTTGCTGTCACTGAAGGTTACAGTGTTTCACTGATTCTCATTACTCTAAGACGTGTGTAGTATTCTGCCATTATTACAAGATAGCATTGAATTAATATCAGTTATTGGTTAAAACCACCTGATATGCATCAGTTTGTTAATTGTAATTTAGTTATCATGCCCTCTCCTATATGGCTTACTCCAGTATAGTGCTACATGATAAACTGATTCATTTGAGTCACTTTGACACAGTATAAGCTTTACCTAATCTATACTGTCAGTGTGCTTTCACTAAATCAGCATAACTTAAATCACTTTAACTGCACTATTTAAATGTATTAGAAATGTCATCTGATATCAGTGTTTGGTCTTCACACATATGCATTACCAAGTGGTAGTCTTTCCATGTAATAAGTATACATGTGCTTTACTATTCACTTGTGCTGACATGTTGTGCTAATGACATTTATTTGTGTCATTCCAGGCACTGTCTTCTCTTCTTAGTCTTCTCTTTTTTTTCTCAAGGCCTGACCAAGCGCGTTGGGTTACGCTGCTGGTCAGGCATCTGCTTGGCAGATGTGGTGTAGCGTATATAGATTTGTCCAAACGCAGTGACGCCTCCTTGAGCTACTGATACTGATAGTGATACTTTCATGTTACTGACACTGTTTTAAGTTCGCACTGGATGCAGGGAAACCGCCGGTTGTCACTGATGAAATGTGATACCACAGCAGAGGGAAGCAAGTGCAGTGTTAATGCGCAGCATCTCTTTTGTCCATATCTTCTCCATCAGTTGTTTCCGCTACTTGACTGAAGCGGGTCTCATCTTTGACTGACCGACAATGTGTTGACATGTTATCAACATTTTGCAGAGATGCTTTCAATTAAAACTAAAAAGTAGGATTGGGTAGTGTAGAACTCTTCAACGAGGGCGGCAACAGCAAGAAATAGTTTCTGGCAGTCTGTAGGGGAAGAAAAAAAAAAAAAAAAAAGGAACTGATCCTTAGTGGTATAACAGATCAGGCATGTAATTTCATCAGTATTAATTAAAAAAAGAAAAAAAGAAACGTGTCAACGACTATGTCGACAATTTCTGCGGATTTGTGATTAATTCGTTTGACTGCAGAACTATGATGATACTTTGCACTAGTCAATATTTACATTTATGCCCCTCTATGGGAAAAAACAACAACCCCGGAAAACAACAACAACAACAAACAAACCGTACACGAAAAACACATAGACATATGCCGAGAAACTACAATAAAACTAAAATATTGTATCTGGCAGCTGTGAAATTTTGCTGGCACAGACGAAAAGTGCATGATGGTCGAAGGGAGATAAATCTTTAGAAGAAATTGTGTTCCACGACAGCTCACGTGTACTGTCAATGGTGACGTTGATCCAAAATATTTCCAACGAATCACTTTTCCATACCTTAATTTTACACCACCTCAATCTACTAGCATTCTCCCAGTCGTATTAATCAATCTATCATTTATCTAAGTGGATGACAACACAGCAAAACAACCAGTTTATGATTAGCCAACGAAAATAATTTGTGGGGGCCAAGGAAATGGGAAGTAACTGTACTTTGCCGAAAGGAGATTTGTATTTTACAAGTGGCTTCCCTTGGACCGAAAGCGCATGCCGTCTGCATTCCTCGCTTCTTGATGGTGAAGAAGGAGTAGTCCCGCCAGCCTTTGCTAACAGTCCAGGAAAGGGCTGGCTAAAAACATATATATATATATAGATTTATTGAGTGGTTTGGGCAGGCCTTGATGGTGATCCACTGTGCGCTGATGGTGCTGCACTGGCAGGGCCTGCTATGATGGCTTCATCAGATAGCTGATTCCACTCTGCTACTGTTCTAACAAAATAGGTGTTCCTGTGCTGTTCTGTGTTGCTGTGTGGAATACTGAAGCCTCTGGTGTTCACTACATGTCGCTCGATGATGTTGCTACTGCTGCAGCCTGTGTACCTCGTTGGGTGGATCCTCCCGCTGCCTGCGTTGACGGGTTTGAGGAACTCTCCTGGTGGTAGAGCTGGGATTCGTCCTTCACCAATCTTATGTAGTAGGCTAAGACGCTGTTGTCTGCGGCGCTCTTCCAGGAGGAAAGGGGGAGAGAAGGGGGGAAGTTCTTCCAGCATCTTCGTGACGCAGCCCGGGTTCCTGGACTTGTAGTCCCTCGATTCCCACTCTCGGCCCTTTCTCCGAAGTTTGACTGGAAAATCAGAATGAACTTCGTCACTGAGTCATTCGGATGAAACGACTTACCTGAGGTCCCCGCCGTGAAAGCACGCGCATGGCGCACTGAAAAAGAAATCATGGCAAGAGTTACTTGTCTCCTGGCAAAATTCTTTCGAAGAAATCCACTCTGACAGGTACACAAAGTTGATATACATGCATGCACTCAAGGCGCTACAGAAACACGTCAAGCATCTCCGACATCATTAACCAGCTCAAGTGGCCCACTCTCCAATCGCCGGCGACGTCTAATGGCACAAATTGTACAAACTGCAGCATGACAAGGTAAACATGCCCTCCCTGAAGCAGAAACTCATCATTCTCACCACCGCTGCGACAACGACCAGCTCACCCAGAACAGCTGTTCCAGATCTTCTGTAGGACACTATACACACAGGCAGGATTCCTCCCAAGAACAATTCGGGACTGGAACGCCCTGCCCCTGACAGCTGTGGAGGCCAATACCGCTGACACTTTTGTATCGAAGGTGTCGCAGCGGCTGCTAAACGATAACAACTGACTCTTTTTTCTCCCCTTGTGAACATCCACCGAAGATTTAGGTAATATTTTTAATTCTTAGTGAAGGGATCGTGGATCAAGGTAGCGGTAAATAACGGGCTGGAACTGTGCCTGTCGGGGTTTATCTCCAGGGAGCGCTTCGCTCGCTGGCCTAGGTCCAGCACAGATACTGCGAAATAAAGGTCCTTTTATTTCATTTCATTATTATCATTATTTTTTTTTTTTTTTAATTAAAAAAAGAAAAAAGACTTAGTGCCTTTGCCTGCAGATCCCTCATTCAGTGACAGAGTATTCAACATGTGATTGTGGTCATTATACTGAAGGAAGGAAGAAGGAAGGCCTGACTAGCGCGTTGTGTAATGCTGCTGTCTGACATCTGCATAGCAGATGTGGATATGGATTTGTCCAAACGCAGTGACTCCTCCTCGAGAAACTGAAACTGAATTGTCTTCAGGTTCTACAGGTTCCTTTCACCTTCGTGTGTTTGTCTCTCCCTCTCTCCGTACTTCATTTCTCTGTCTCTCCCTCTCTCTGTACTTCTTTTCTCTGTCTCTCCCTCTCTCCGTACTTCATTTCTCTGTCTCTCCCTCTCTCCGTACTTCATTTCTCTGTCTCTCCCTCTCTCTGTACTTCTTTTCTCTGTCTCTGTCTCTCTCTGTACTTCTTTTCTCTGTCTCTCTCTGTACTTCTTTTCTCTGTCTCTCCCTCTCTCTGTACTTCTTTTCTCTGTCTCTCTCTGTACTTCATTTCTCTGTCTCTCTCTGTACTTCTTTTCTCTGTCTCTCCCTCTCTCTGTACTTCTTTTCTCTGTCTCTCTCTGTACTTCTTTTCTCTGTCTCTCCCTCTCTCTGTACTTCTTTTCTCTGTCTCTGTCTCTCTCTGTACTTCTTTTCTCTGTCTCTGTCTCTCTCTGTACTTCTTTTCTCTGTCTCTGTCTCTCTCTGTACTTCTTTTCTCTGTCTCTGTCTCTGTACTTCTTTTCTGTCTCTGTCTCTCTCTGTACTTCATTTCTCTGTCTCTATCTCTCTCTGTACTTCTTTTCTCTGTCTCTGTCTCTCTCTGTACTTCATTTCTCTGTCTCTGTCTGTACTTCTTTTCTCTGTCTCTGTCTCTCTCTGTACTTCTTTTCTCTGTCTCTCTCTGTACTTCATTTCTCTGTCTCTGTCTCTCTCTGTACTTCATTTCTCTGTCTCTGTCTCTCTCTGTACTTCTTTTCTCTGTCTCTCCCGCTCTCTGTACTTCTTTTCTCTGTCTCTGTCTCTCTCCGTACTTCATTTCTCTGTCTCTGTCTCTCTCTGTACTTCTTTTCTCTGTCTCTCTCTGTACTTCTTTTCTCTGTCTCTCTCTGTACTTCATTTCTCTGTCTCTCCCTCTCTCTGTACTTCTGTTCTCTGTCTCTCTCTGTACTTCTTTTCTCTGTCTCTGTCTCTCTCTGTACTTCTTTTCTCTGTCTCTCTCTGTACTTCTTTTCTCTGTCTCTCCCTCTCTCTGTACTTCATTTCTCTGTCTCTCCCTCTCTCTGTACTTCTTTTCTCTGTCTCTCCCTCTCTCCGTACTTCTTTTCTCTGTCTCTGTCTCTCTCTGTACTTCTTTTCTCTGTCTCTCCCTCTCTCTGTACTTCTTTTCTCTGTCTCTTCCTCTCTCTGTACTTCTTTTCTCTGTCTCCCCCTCTCTCTGTACTTCTTTTCTCTGTCTCTGTCTCTCTCTGTACTTCTTTTCTCTGTCTCTCTCTGTACTTCATTTCTCTGTCTCTGTCTCTCTCTGTACTTCTTTTCTCTGTCTCTCTCTGTACTTCTTTTCTCTGTCTCTCCCTCTCTCTGTACTTCTTTTCTCTGTCTCTGTCTCTCTCTGTACTTCTTTTCTCTGTCTCTGTCTCTCTCTGTACTTCTTTTCTCTGTCTCTGTCTCTCTCTGTACTTCATTTCTCTGTCTCTCTCTGTACTTCTTTTCTCTGTCTCTCTCTGTACTTCTTTTCTCTGTCTCTGTCTCTCTCTGTACTTCTTTTCTCTGTCTCTCCCTCTCTCTGTACTTCTTTTCTCTGTCTCTCTCTGTACTTCTTTTCTCTGTCTCTCCCTCTCTCTGTACTTCTTTTCTCTGTCTCTCTCTCTCTCTGTACTTCTTTTCTCTGTCTCTCTCTGTACTTCATTTCTCTGTCTCTGTCTCTCTCTGTACTTCTTTTCTCTGTCTCTCTCTGTACTTCATTTCTCTGTCTCTGTCTCTCTCTGTACTTCTTTTCTCTGTCTCTCTCTGTACTTCTTTTCTCTGTCTCTGTCTCTCTCTGTACTTCTTTTCTCTGTCTCTGTCTCTCTCTGTACTTCATTTCTCTGTCTCTGTCTCTCTCTGTACTTCTTTTCTCTGTCTCTGTCTCTCTCTGTACTTCTTCTCTCTGTCTCTCCCTCTCTCTGTACTTCTTCTCTCTGTCTCTCCCTCTCTCTGTACTTCTTTTCTCTGTCTCTGTCTCTCTCTGTACTTCTTTTCTCTGTCTCTGTCTCTCTCTGTACTTCTTTTCTCTGTCTCTGTCTCTCTCTGTACTTCTTCTCTCTGTCTCTCCCTCTCTCTGTACTTCTTCTCTCTGTCTCTCCCTCTCTCTGTACTTCTTTTCTCTGTCTCTGTCTCTCTCTGTACTTCTTTTCTCTGTCTCTGTCTCTCTCTGTACTTCTTCTCTCTGTCTCTCCCTCTCTCTGTACTTCTTCTCTCTGTCTCTCCCTCTCTCTGTACTTCTTTTCTCTGTCTCTCCCTCTCTCCGTACTTCATTTCTCTGTCTCTCCCTCTCTCTGTACTTCTTTTCTCTGTCTCTCCCTCTCTCTGTACTTCTTTTCTCTGTCTCTCCCTCTCTCTGTACTTCTTTTCTCTGTCTCTGTCTCTCTCTGTACTTCATTTCTCTGTCTCTCCCTCTCTCCGTACTTCATTTCTCTGTCTCTCCCTCTCTCATTACTCCATTTCTCTGTCTCTCCCTCTCTCATTACTCCATTTCTCTGTCTCTCCCTCTCTCTGTACTTCTTTTCTCTGTCTCTGTCTCTCTCCGTACTTCAGTTTCTCTGTCTCTCCCTCTCTCATTACTCCTTTTCTCTGTCTCTCCCTCTCTCATTACTCCTTTTCTCTGTCTCTCCCTCTGTCCGTTACTCATTTTCTCTGTCTCTCCCTCTCTACTCCATTTCTCTTCTCTCCCTCTCTCATTACTCCATTTCTCTGTCTCTCCCTCTCTCCGTACTTCATTTCTCTGTCTCTCCCTCTCTCATTACTCCATTTCTCTGTCTCTCCCTCTCTCATTACTCCATTTCTCTGTCTCTCCCTCTCTCATTACTCCATTTCTCTGTCTCTCCCTCTCTCATTACTCAGTTTCTCTGTCTCTCCCTCTCTCATTACTCAGTTTCTCTGTCTCTCCGTCTCTCGTTACTTCATTTCTCTGTCTCTCCCTCTGTCCGTTACTCCATTTCTCTGTCTCTCCCTCTCTCATTACTCAGTTTCTCTGTCTCTCCCTCTCTCATTACTCCATTTCTCAGTCTCTCCGTCCCTCATTACTCCTTTTCTCTGTCTCTCCCTCTGTCCGTTACTCCATTTCTCTATCTCTCCGTCTCACCATTAATCAATTTCTCTGTCTCTCCCTCTCTCATTACTCCTTTTCTCTGTCTCTCCCTCTGTCCGTTACTCCATTTCTCTGTCTCTCCGTCTCACCATTAATCAATTTCTCTGTCTCTCCCTCTCTCATTACTCCTTTTCTCTGTCTCTCCCTCTCTCATTGCTCAATTTCTCTGTCTCTCCCTCTCTCATTGTCTCTCCCTCTCTCATTGCTCAATTTCTCTGTCTCTCCCTCTCTCATTACTCCATTTCTCAGTTTCTCCGTCTCTCATTACTCCATTTCTCCGTCTCTCATTACTCCATTTCTCTGTCTCTCCCTCTGTCCGTTACTCCATTTCTCAGTCTCTCCCTCTCTCATTTCTCCATTTCTCTGTCTCTCCCTCTCTCATTACTCCATTTCTCTTCTCTCCCTCTCTCATTACTCCATTTCTCAGTCTCTCCCTCTCTCATTACTCCATTTCTCAGTCTCTCCCTCTCTCATTACTCCATTTCTCTGTCTCTCCCTCTGTCCGTTACTCAATTTCTCTGTCTCTCCGTCTCTCATTTCTCCCTCTCTCATTACTCCATTTCTCTGTCTCTCCCTCTCTCATTACTCCATTTCTCTGTCTCTCCGTCTCTCATTACTCCATTTCTCAGTCTCTCCGTCTCTCATTACTCCATTTCTCTGTCTCTCCCTCTCTCATTACTCAGTTTCTCTGTCTCTCCCTCTCTCATTACTCAGTTTCTCTGTCTCTCCCTCTCTCATTACTCCATTTCTCTGTCTCTCCCTCTCTCATTACTCAGTTTCTCTGTCTCTCCGTCTCGCCATTACACAGTTTCTCTGTCTCTCCCTCTCTCATTGCTCCATTTCTCTTTCTCTCCCTCTCTCATTACTCAGTTTCTCTGTCTCTCCCTCTCTCATTACTCCATTTCTCTGTCTCTCCCTCTGTCCGTTACTCCATTTCTCAGTCTCTCCGTCTCTCATTACTCCATTTCTCTGTCTCTCCCTCTCTCATTACTCCATTTCTCTGTCTCTCCCTCTCTCATTACTCCATTTCTCTGTCTCTCCCTCTCTCATTACTCCATTTCTCTGTCTCTCCCTCTCTCATTACTCCATTTCTCTGTCTCTCCCTCTGTCCGTTACTCCATTTCTCTGTCTCTCCCTCTCTCATTACTCCATTTCTCTGTCTCTCCCTCTCTCATTACTCCATTTCTCTGTCTCTCCCTCTCTCATTACTCCATTTCTCTGTCTCTCCCTCTCTCATTACTCCATTTCTCCGTCTCTCATTACTCCATTTCTCAGTCTCTCCCTCTCTCATTACTCAGTTTCTCTGTCTCTCCGTCTCTCATTACTCCATTTCTCTTCTCTCCCTCTCTCATTACTCCATTTCTCTGTCTCTCCCCCTGTCCGTTACTCCATTTCTCTGTCTCTCCCTCTCTCATTTCTCCATTTCTCTGTCTCTCCCTCTCTCATTTCTCTGTCTCTCTGTCTGTCATTTCTCTGTCTCTCCCTCTCTCATTACTCCATTTCTCTGTCTCTCCCTCTCTCATTACTCCATTTCTCTGTCTCTCCCTCTCTCATTACTCCATTTCTCTGTCTCTCCGTCTCACCCTGTCTCTTGTATCTCCCTGTCTCTCTGTTTCTTTCTGCCTCTGTTTGTCTGTCTCTCCTTTCTTCCCCCTCCCACTCTCGTTACTTCTTTCTTTCTGCCTCCAGTCTCTCCCTCCCTCTATCATTCCATGCACACACACACCCACACACACACAGAGTGTATACACACACACACACACACACACACACACACACAAATACACACACACAGATCAAAATTTTGTAGATCATAGCTCACCAGATGAAAGGTATGAAAAACGTATATATAATCATTTCTAGAAAAAGAAAAAAGAAAAAAAGAAGTATAAAAAAGAAAAGAAAAGAAAAAAAAAAAGAGTGTAATATCGCAACTCTACAAAAAAAAAAGATGCATTAAAACATTTTTTTTTTACGTGTATGTGAAATTCCTTTACGATTCGAGTTTCGAATCCTTTGAGAAATAAGACCACACACTCCTTCCCTCTCCTCAGCTGTTATAATCGCCGTTTTATTGTATCTTCCTAATACGTGCATGTCATTAGTTTACCGTAAATCTTCTTCTATAAGAGACACATGGTTCTGTTCTTGGAGAATGCCAGCAGTCATCATTGGCTTCCATAATTATGTTTTGCTGTGGATGTTTGCTGAGTCCTGTGTGTAGGTAGCCGTCGGTTACAGTGGAGTGTGAGACGAAATGAAAGTTTATTCAGTTTTTAGCTTGATTAGCTAAACCACTTTCTGTACTGTCACGGTGGATGTGTACAATGATACAGTGCTATTAAACACACACACACACACACACACACACACACACATATATATATATATATATATTTCTATATTATATATGAATAAAAACATACATAGCAAAACAACGAAGTATGCCTATAGTATGTTGATACATCCTCGTCACTTCAAGTAACAGACAGTTGCGAGAGAGACAGACAGACAGAAAGAGAGACAGACAGAGAGAGACAGACAGACAGAAAGACAGAGACAGAGAGAGACAGAGATAGAAAGGGGGGCGGGGGGGACTCAGGACTCA
>NC_134879.1:35772960-35810460 GCF_041734735.1 Babylonia areolata
ATAAAAGTTTCTCTGATTTCTTTCAGTACTCCACAACAAAGAACAAAATGAACTTCATCTTCTTTTGAACGTTTACACATAGGACAAATCAAATCAAATTCTTTCACTTTTTTGTATCTATACCTATGTACAGCCAAATCTGAAATCCTCGAAATGGGGACCATCAATCGCAGTGGACAGAGGGAGAGAGAGACAGAGAGGGGGAGAGAGAGGGGGGGGGAAGAGAGAGAGAGAGAGAGGGAGGGAGAGAGAGGGAAAGAGGGAGATAGATAGAGGGAGATAGATATATATAGAGAGGGAGATAGAGATAGATAGAGATAGATAGATATATAGACGGAGAGATAGAAAGATAGAGAGAGAGGTAAAGAGAGAGAGAGAGATGGAGAGATAGAGTGAGAGAGAGAGATAAATATATATAGAGAGAGAGGGAGAGAGAGAGAGAGACAGAGAGAGAGAGAGATAGAGAGAGAGATGGAAAGACAGACAGAAACACAGACAGACACACAGACAAAAACGCAGAGGCAGAGGCACCGAGAGACAGAGATGGATGGATGGGTGATATATTCTTATCAGGCCCTCATGACTGGCATACACAGTGTGCAACAACACAGTATCTGCATTTGAATGATAATTATGAGCTCAATTATGAGCTAAAAACGCTTTAAATGCAATTGAACTTCCTCATCGTTTATCATCATTTGAAATGTGTAATGTTGTTGAAAGAAATATGCTAAATTCCTTTCTGTCTTTAGAAGTTAACGTGTTCAGTAATTTCTGGAGGCAAAAAGGGTTTCATTTCTAAACAGCGGGTTAAAACGTGCTTTAACGGTAGAGCACGTTTTAACCCGCTGTTTAGAAATGAAACCCTTTTTGCCTCCAGAAATTACTGAACACGTTTTACCAGTTTCAAATGTTAATATTTTTTGGAAAAAGTTGTGTATTTCAAACTGTTCTTTATTAAAGTTAACTAGTTATGTGTTTAACAGTCCAGTTGGTTGTTTATTGTAGGTCCCCACATGAACCTCTTTTCAAATAATAATCTACAGAAGTAGTGCATACAATATTTGATTATTGATTAACTTTTAGTCCTGCTTTCCCCGTGCCCCCTCACACACACACCCTTCCAATAGTATGTTTTGTTCTTTCTCCAATCACCGACACTCACCCTCTGCATTTTACATTTTGTACTCTATCTTTTCCACATTCTATTCTCTCTCTCTCTCTCTCCCTCTCTCTCTCTTCCTTTCTTAGTCCCCTCCCCCTTGCCCCTCCCCCCTTCCATCCACCTCAACCCCCCCCCTTTTCATTCGAATATACAGAAATGTCGATTTCTAATTGATAATAACAATCATCATCATTATGATAAAAATGATAATAATCCAAATATTAATAATATAACAATAATAACAATTATCATTTATTTTCAGTCTAATATCATCATCTTAGATGAACAGACTACAAATGAATATACGAAGTACGATGATAATTATTATCATAATGAGTTCAATAAAATCATGAAATCATAAATGACCGAAACTGAAATGCTCTGTGTAAATAGATTGGAAAAAAAAATCCTCACAATCCTTTCATTTCAAGAAACCACAAATAAACCTGATTGTATCTGAATGACAGAGAGAGAGAGAGAGAGAGAGAGAGAGAGAGAGAGAGAGAGAGAGAGAGAGAAGGGCAGGGAAAATGAGGAAGAGGGAAAAGAAACATACGTATGCACTCCGATCTACCACAACCTTTTCAACTTTGCCACTGATTAAGGAATCGAAATAAACAACAAAAACAGCAGCAACAACAACAACAACAACAAAAGAAGAAGAAGAAAAAAAAAGAAAAGAAAAAGAAAGCAAAGACGTCCAACCAGCGATTCAACAATGTCAAGGTGAACACACCAGGACCATACCATTGCAGTCAACAATAGGCAAGAGACGTGACTTGCGCCGCACGTGTGTGTCACGTGGACACCATTGTGACGTCGTTCTGTCACCCATGTTGTCATGCACCATGCCAGCCACCACCCCACCCACCCACACACCCATCCCTGGCCTGTTGTGGCCTGTCTTGTGGTGTGTGTGTGTGACTTACGTGCGTGTTGTCCCAGACCTATATGTATATGTCTGTCAGACATCCCCCTCTGCCCCCCAACCCCCTTCCCCCCCTACCCAACTCCAGACAGACTGTAAGACTTCAGGTCGCCGGTGAGTCATACAGCTGTGTCCCTAAGGGATAGAAACACGCGCTCGCACGCACGTACACACAAACAAAAGCACACACACACACACACACACGCATACACACACACGCACACACACGCACGCACACACACGCACGCACACACAAATGATAATAATGATAACAAGAGAGGAAAGGAGTTCAAGACTCACTTGTGATAATTATGCACTTAATCCAAAATGGATAATCTGGCAAAAAGACTCACTGATGTAACCAAATTCGGTGTCAAATGACAAAATGACAAACTATTTTCAAAGAAAATGATAATGTTAAAGTTTACCACGGACACACAGACACAGACACACACACACACACGCACACACACACACACACACACAGACAACCGAACGCCGGGTTATAACATAGAATTACTTTGTTTACACGAGTGAGTCAATGAAACACACACACACACACACACACACACACACACACACACCCAATTCGGTCAGTGCACTGAAACAAGTGGTAACAATAGCATTGTTTTTGGAAGAGGAAGCTGCCTCGATCACGTTAACTCCTGTGACTCACCTTTCAGACACTGTAAATGATTTAAATGGAAGAAAAAAAGTTTGAAAGGGACACACACACACACACACACACACACACACAGAGTGTGTGTGTGTGTGTGTGTGTGTGTGTGTGTGTGTGTGTGTGTGTGTGCTCGTGAAAGAGAGACACTTTGACACTTTATTGTCATTACCAGACAGACAGACAGAAGAGACGAAGATGACAGATCTATAGACAGACAAACAGAGAGAGGGAGAGAGAGAGTGACAGAGACAGACAGAGAGACAGACGGAGAGAGAGAGAGAGTGTGACAGAGACAGGGAGACAGACGGAGAGAGAGAGAGAGAGAGAGAGAGAGAGAGACAGACAGACAGACAGAGACAGACAGACATTGCCAGGCAGACAGAGACAAAGAAAGATGGACAAATGCAATTATCAAAAACAAGGAACTCCCAAAGTGAGATCCTACGACAAGACATTTAAAGCAATTACCATCACAAGCCATGTCTAATATTACATTTATTGAGCGTCACACATTACGATTAACGATGATTAAGTCAGAAATTTACGAATAATGAGAATAATGATAATGATGATGATGATGATGATGAGAAGAAGAAGAAGGAGGAGGAGGAGGAGTAGGAGGAAATATACAGAAATTTACAATACGCCTAAACCAGATTCCAAAAAAGTGAATCAATGCCAGAAACCCTGACGCCATAATAATATCTGTCGTTCCACGTGTCTTGGGCATGTGTTTGATGTCACACCATGACTGTCTCCCGCTAGATGATAAAGAGGTCTGGTGTTTTAAGTACGTCCTCAGTCAGTGACATAGGCCCTATGCGGGTCGGTTGGGCTGTTAGGAAAAAAAAACAAAACAAAACAAAAACAAACAAAAAAAATCCACCCTCTAACATCACTTTAACCCAGAAGTCTCAGTACGGACACCTTTTCCCCCCATCTACAGTCCCCCCCCCCCCCCCCCTTCCCCTCGCCACCCCAGGGACGTCAACGGTCAGACATGTAGGTCAACGACCTGACACCTACAGTAGTCCGCTTTGAAAATGGAACGGGTCAGCACCCCCCCAACCCCCCCCCCCCCCCCCCCGCCCTCGTGCCCCCTCCCTTGTCCCCCACACCTCTCCCTCCCCGTCTTTCTTTGTTTTGTCTTCCGCCTTGCTGGGTCTGTTCTTTGTCTGACCCTCCGCGTATGGTACACCTTCCTCAGTCATAATGGGTGTGTGTGGAGGGGGTATGGAGTATGGATGGTGGGGGGGAATGGGGGAAGGACGTGGGGGAGGGGGCATACGTTAATGTGACTGGTCACGTGAATTTGATCAGGATCAGACTGATGTATATACTGTCCTCTTGAAAAGTAAGTTTGTTTTGTTTTGTTGTTGGTTGTTTTGTTGTTGTTGTTGTTGTTGTTGGTGGTGGTGGTGGTGTTGATTTTTGGGGGTACAATTTCGAACACCATAATATAACAATGAAAAACTGTGCATGTACTGTTTAACTTCCCCCCCCCCCCCTTCCCCACTCCCCTCTCTGTCTCCCCCCCCCCCCCACACACACACAGAATACATGAAAACAGCACTCACACGGGGCTAAAACACTAGCAGATCAAACACCGAGTCGTGCTCCTCAAGCATTCCGAGGCAAAGGCATAATACAAATAAGGCAAAGCGAGAAAAGAATCAGCAAGGAAACGAACGCAGCAATTATGGAAACAAGCCATGCCAAACCACCAACGGAAAAAAGTCAATTTAACTGTTTAAAAAAGCAATTGCGCCAGCGCTGATGCGTCGATGCATTAAAAAAAAAATGCAACAAACAAACAAACAAATAAATAAATAAAAATAAATAAATAAATAAACATTGTTTTCTGCAGGTGTTTTCTCTTGAATTCAAGTGCTCAACAAAATGAATAAGAATAAAACAAAAAACAAAAAAACAAATGTTTTCCAGCAAACTGTTTTCTCCAATACTCATGCTCCTCATAGAACAGAACAGAATAGAATAAAAAGATAATATACACACAAATCAGTCAGTGAATCAACAAATGAGCAGAGTAAATTAATGAATAAATGCATCCATGAACACACGCACACACACACACATATATATATATTTATCTGTATATACACATATGGTCATAAACAAACAAAGAAAATAAAAAAAAAATTTCTCTTTGGGGTCAACAGCTGCAAAGAGTTCCTCCCCACCCCCTCCTGTCACCTCACTCTCCCCCACCCCCCACACGCAGGAAGTCAGTACTGAGGTACATGGCCCCCACACACTAATGATGGCAGACTGGTGAGTCACACACACACACACACACACACACTATCACACACACACAGAGACACACACACACACACAACACACACACACTGCTACAGTCTCCCTGGGCAATAGAAGGGGGAACAGGGCTTAAGACCTGTCGCCCCAGGTGGTTCGTTAGACCCCCTCCTCCACTTAACGGTCCTTTTAATTAGGCTGCTTCTCTCTGTCCTGGCTGGTCAGGCTGCTTCCGTTGACTCTGCCCTGGTCCTTGCCATCATCGTTATCGTTATCGTCATCACCATCCTCCTCCACCCCTGCCTTTGCCCTGGTCCTTGCCATTATCGTTATCGTTATTGTCATCACCATCCTCCTCCACCCCTATCTGTGCCATAGTCCTTGCCATTATTGTTATCGTCATCACCATCCTCCTCCATCGCCACCTCTGCATGGTCATTGCCATTATCGTTATCGTCATCACCATCCTCCTCCACCCCTATCTGTGCCATAGTCCTTGCCATTATTATCGTCATCACCATCCTCCTCCATCGCCACCTCTGCCCTGGTCCTTGCCATTATCGTTATCACCATCCTCCGCCATCGCCACCTCTGCCCTGGTCATTGCCATTATCGTCATCACTATCCTCCTCCACACCCACCTCTGCCCTGGTCATTGCCATTATCGTTATCGTTAGCGTCATCACCATCATCATCTTTTACGGCTGACGGTGTGACTTTTTCTGTGACAAGGTCTACTTCCACTGTTGATGCTGTTGTTACACTGGTATGTTCCTTCACTTGTTTATTTACTGCAAAAGCTTGCACTACTGACTGCTACTACTACTAAGTGGAGTGATGGCCTAGAGGTAACGCGTCCGCCTAGGAAGTGAGAGAATCTGAGCGCGCTGGTTCGAATCACGGCTCAGACGCCGATATTTTCTCCCCCTCCACTAGACCTTGAGTGGTGGTCTGGACGCTAGTCATTCGGATGAAACGATAAACCGTGGTCCCGTGTGCAGCATGCACTTAGCGCACGTAAAAGAACCCACGGCCACAAAAGGGTTGTTCCTGGCAAAATTCTGTAGAAAAATCCACTTGGATTGGAAAAAATATTTCTTAAAAAACGGGTAGCGCTGTTGTGCAGCGACGCGCTCTCCCTGGGGAGAGCAGGCCGAATTTCACACACAGAAATCTGTTGTGATAAAAAGAAATGCAAATACAAATACCACCACTACTTCTAACGTTGCCGCTGTTGTAAGGCAACAACTGTGTGTGTGTGTGTGTGTGTGTGTGTGTGCGTGCGCGCGCGCGTGTGTGTGCATATTTGTGTATATGTGATACCCGAACTGAATGTCTATGTGTTAAGAGTGAATCGTGTTTAGATCAAATGATAACTTAAACGTGTATTTTTCGTATTATGTGCACGGGCTCGTACCTGTGTGTGTGTGTGTGTGTGTGTGTGTGTGAATCAGTTTGACCAATGCGGAAAATACTCACAATAAAGTGGAGTGGACCACCGAACATGACATGCCCATGGGGTGGAGCGGGCTGGGGTGGTTGTGATACGCGTGTTCAAATTAGGATTTACGAGCGTCTGCTTTGATTTTTTCCCCCCAGTGTTATAACACGAGTATCATACTTACGAAACTGATTGCTTTGAAACAAAGACCATGCCATGCTCTGTTCCGTTTGAGGACACTGTCTCTTGCGTCGGTGAATGATTCATGGACCTATCCTTGTTCTTATTGTTTGAAGACAGTGTGTCTTGCGTCGGTGAATGATTCACAGACCTATCCTTGTTCTTATTGTTTGAAGACAGCGTCATCAGTGAATGATTCATAGACCTATCCTTGTTGTTACTGTTTGAAGACAGTGTCTCTTGCGTCAGTGAATGATTCACAGACCTATCCTTGTTCTTATTGTTTGAAGACAGCGTCATCAGTGAATGATTCACAGACCTATCCTTGTTGTTACTGTTTGAAGACAGTGTCTCTTGCGTCAGTGAATGATTCACAGACCTATCCTTGTTCTTATTGTTTGAAGACAGCGTCATCAGTGAATGATTTATAGACCTATCCTTGTTCTTATTGTTTGAAGACAGCGTCATCAGTGAATGATTTATAGACCTATCCTTGTTCTTACTGTTTGAAGACAGCGTCATCAGTGAATGATTTATAGACCTATCCTTGTTGTTACTGTTTGAAGACAGCGTGTCTTGCGTCAGTGAATGATTCATAGACCTATCCTTGTTCTTACTGTTTGAAGACAGTGTTTCTTGCGTCAGTGAATGATTTTTGACCTATCCTTTTTCTTATCTTAGCTCACATTACGAATGTGAAATCAAAATGACAGTGCAGGTAATTTTACAGTTACTTCGGAAAGGCGGGTAGCCACTCGTTTAGAAATGAACAAAACGGGAAACAAAGGCAGAACTTGAAACAGTTATCGGGTCGCACGCTTTTCATTTTGGTCTGGTACTGTGCTTTCCTTGTTCGCATTTTATTATCAAGACGTTGACCTGCTTGATTTGGACACCTCAAATGTGAGCATAATTATGCGGGCGCTCGTGCTTGCGCGTGCGTGCGTGCGCTTTACTTCGTTGAAGGAGAAACAGGGTGGGCCACAGTTCCACCACAGAACAGGGCGTGAGCAATGGGGGAGCCGTGGGAAATTAATCATCATGCAAAAACACGACCCCTTTTCCAAACTGATCTGGGTCATAAAAACAGGGTCGGCAGGAGAGGCCCTCTCATCATTGTAATAACGAACAGGGAGTGGGGTGGGGGTGTGCGTGGGGGTGTGCGGGGTTGTTGGGGTGTGTGTGTGTGGGGGGGTGTGGGGGGGGGGGGGGGGCGGGGCGAGAAGGGGGGAGAGAGGGGGGTGGGGGGGGGGGGGGGCACATGTCATCACGGGAACGGAAATACCCGTTGTGAACTCTTTGCAGCCATCTGTTACGCCAACCTACTGGTTTTCAGCGACGGAATCGCGGCATGAATCATAATGATAAGGCCAAGACTTTCCATGATAACATTGTCGGGAAATGTTTGCTCTGTTTCCGACCGACTTTTTTTATTTTTAATTTTTATTTTTTTTAAAGCCACCTGACGTGATGTGGGCTCAAAGGAGAACCGACAATGATTAAGTTGAACAGCCAATAGTCCTCCCTGGAGTGCATGCAAAGTATCCAACACAAAGCAGCACAAAACTTTGCCTCTTTTTCATATATATATATATATATTAACACAAGCACCATTCGCGGCTAGGTCGACCTCTTCTTACATACAAATCAGCACAGTATGAGTAAAACTGTAAGACAGAGAGTGAGAGAGAGAGAGTGTGTGTGAGAGAGAGAAAGGGAGAGAGAGAGAGAGAGAGAGAGAGAGAGAGAGAGACAGACAGACAGACAGACAGAGACGAAGATGACAGGTCCATAGATAGACACAGAGAGAGAGAGGGAGAGAGAGTGACAGAGACAGACAGACAGTCGGAGAGAGAAAGAGAGTGACGGAGACAGAGAGACAGACGGAGACTGAGAGGGAGAGACAGAGACAGGCAGAGAGACAGACGGAGAGAGAGAGAGAGACAGAGAGACGGGGTAGGGTGGGGGGAGGAGAGAGGAGAGAGAGAGAGAGAGAGAGAGAGAGAGAGAGAGAGACAGACAGACAGACAGACAGACAGAGATGGAGACAGACGGATCTATAGACAGAGAAAGAGAGAAAGAAAGAGAAAGAGAGAGAGAGAGAGAGAGAGAGAGAGAGAGAGAGAGAGAGAGAGAGAGAAAGGGGCGTCGTAGTTTAAACATAATCATCTTTAATAACAACTCGTAGAATCATATTATGTGAAACACGGATCAGGATTAAGCTTATTGCTAATGAATTTCTACAGCGTCTATGGAAACAAATATAAACACATTTTCAGTCAAAACTCATGAAGTAAAAAATACAAAATTAAGAAACAAATCTTCAATCAAAACTCATGAAGTACAAAATACACATCATATCATGTGAAACACAATAAGCTTAGGGCTTCTAAAATTTCTACAGAGCCTATGAAAAAAACCAAACAAACAAAATATAACTCGAACTTGAGCTTGTGGTGCTTGAGGCCTTTTCTTATGCCTGTTCACCATCAGATTTGAACTACTACTTACATGCGTGATGATACAGGTCTTACTGTCCTACCTATTCGAGTAGGTTTGTCCAGTGGGCATCCAGTCTGGTCTGAAAAGTGTTGACTGTTGGTGCTGGAACTAAATAGTCTGGAAAGTTATTCCAGGTGTTGATGACACGTCCTGCAAAGTAGTTACTTCTGATGAGCAAACGGCTATGTCCCTTGTAGGCTTTTCGGCAATTGCCCCTTGTGTCCCTACCTTCCAGTAGTTGAAATTCTGCGTTTTGTACTTTGTAGATGCCATGGATGTACGTATGTAGGTCTGTCATATCACCACGGGCGCATCGATGCAACAAAAAACAAAAACAAAACAAACAAACAAAACAACAACAACAAAATACTAAAAGAAACCACACACCAAAAAATTAAGAAACAAACCGCGTAATTAAATGACGAACGCAAACAGAAATGCCATGTGATTATTGTTTTGATTCCATGAAATAAAGAGAGAAAAGAAAAAAAAAGAAAACAATGCAGGAAAGACACGATGTCCCCAATGCAAGAGAAACGTTTCAGTTTATCTAAGATGAATTTGTTAATGTGATAAACTCCAGACTGACCTTAATGTTTGGCAAACATGTTCATGGATGGAAACAAAGGAAACGATAATGTCCATTCGAACAGAATACAATTAAACCACATCAAAAAAACAACACAAAAAAACGGAGCAGCGAGGACAAAGACTCTGGATGTGCCGACGCCGATCATGTGCTTTTCCCTCTCGTAAGGCATCATCATCTTTCATCACTGCTTCACTCCACACATCATCAATGGGATCACAGCTCCTGGAACATACCGATGACGTCACCATTATCGTCAAACTACATCACGCGTCATCAACAGACACAAGCATTCCGCGGAAAACCAAAACTTCCTACAAAATCAAAGAATCAGTCTCCTGAAACAAATAACATCATATTTACTTCTGTCCAGTGTCAAACAGAAGAGGAAATTACGTAAATATGCTATTTATGGACTAACTTCATACGTAAATTCTATATTTCGGTATGAAATAGAAATGAAATGATTAGTATCATTACTAAACAGAAACATCAAATCCTCCATTACCAGCCGCGGCAGCCAAGTGGTCAGTGTCGCGGACAGACGTCTGGGAGAACGGGTTCGATTCTCAGCGGAGGTGGGTTTTTCGGCCCGACGCCGGCTCCTACCTATAGTTAAGTATGCCATTGACTTAAACGGGAAGACTGGGACAATCGAATATCATCCACTTCACGTGCACATCTTTGGGTGTGTTGCTCAAATTTCTTGACCAACACCGCAGTTGTCTGCATCTCTTGGGCCTGGTTAACGCCGGGATATCATTAGGGAAGGAGGTGATGAGTAAAGCCTTACGTTGTCCCAAATCTTTTGGACCTCCATAACGATATCATCATCATCATCATCATCATCACCAACCTTCTTCATAAAAAGTCCCAAGTTCTGTGGTCTTTCATACCATGCTCTAATGATGACCTCAGTTCCGAATCCCCTCCACTTACGTACTTGGGGTAAGTCCTGTCGGTGTCTTCAGTGTCGGCGGATTCATGTGGAGGGAAGAGGGGGGAGGGGAGGTATTAGGGGAGGAGGTGGGGCAGGGAGGAGACGTTGTGACGGTCTCCACTCCAGGGGGACGCTCACTCAGTCTTGCTCCGCGACTAAGCAATAACTGTCGTCAGTCGGAGGCTTTACAGGTGGTGCCTTTAGTACGTTGAATCGGAACAGGCACCACTGAACATCACCGAAGTGACTCAGCAGCAGTGCAGGGTCTCCTCTGATGTGTGACCTCCTGACGACATAACACCGTTGGCTCCCTGTGGACTGCCGACGCTGAGACTGCGACAGACGATCCCGGGTGTGGATGTGGGTGTGGAGGACTCGGAATGAGCAGCGTGGGAGTTATACCACTAGAATTACTATTATAGAAAAAATGAACGGCGCAGATGACGGGGACAGAAAAAAAGGCCTCATATTCAAATCATGAATGTTTCGTGAGACCCCTATACCTCTCCTTCTGCCCAGCAAAGCACCATTATTCATGTACTGTACTTCTTCATTGTATCATCGTCATTGCCCCAAAACACGAGTCATTTACAGAGAATACAAAATCCGATGATTCAGTTCACATGTGATGCTGCCGCCGCTGTATCTGACATTCATTATTTTACTTTATGTACTACATCTATTCAGGGCTGTCTCTGGTCGTTTATTGCCACTCCAATCCATGTACTGTAGAAAATAACAAAGAACATAATGACAACTGATGACATCTCTCTCTCTCTCTCTCTCTCTCTCAGAGGCAATTGATGCTCTGTCTGTGTGTCAGGTCTCTGCGTGTCTGTATATATATATATATATATATATATATATATATATATATATATCACACACTTACACCACAACACAACACACACACCACAACACACACACACACACGCAAACACACACACACACAAACACACAAGCACACGCACACACACACACACACCATGCACTCACAGACGTACATGTACATACATACATATGGAAGTACAAGCAAGCTGAATAAGATGGGCACAATACATCAACTGAAGCAACAACAACAACAACACCAAACACAACAAACAAACACAGCAATAACCAGCTCTTCGACAATGTATTCTTCATCATTGACACAAGCTCTCCGACATAATGAATGCCTTCACTCGTACCCCTGTCAGGAACCGGTTATATTGGGTTTCCACCTTCCGAGTCCAGTTCATGATTATCTTTTATGAATTACTTCAGGGAACATAACCAGTCCGCAGAGACGCGAGAAGAACACCAGTAACACTATAGTCCCTTCCCGTGCTCTGTCCAGCATTCGGCCTTGAACAAACTGCCGACCACGTAACTGTGTGTGTGGAATGCTTGGTGTGGTGTGGTGTGGTGTGGTGTGGTGTGATAGTGGTGTGGTGTGATGTGGTGTGGGGGTGGTGGTGGTGGTGTGGTGTGATGGTGGTGTGGTGTGATGGTTGTGTGGTGTGGTGTGGTGTGGTATGGTGTGATGGTGGTGTGGTGTGATGTGGTGTGGTATGATGGTGTGGTGTGATGTGGTGTAGGGTGGTGTAGTGTGGTGTGGTATGATGTGGTGTGGTGTGGTGTGGCGTGGTGTGGTGTGATTGTGGTGTAGTGTGGTGGTGTGATGTGGTGTGGTAATCGTGCTGTGGCGGTGGTGGTGGTGGTGGTGGTGGTGGTGGTGTGTGTGTGTGTGGGGGGGGGGGGTAAGTGCGTGAGAGAGAGAGAGAGAGAGATACAGACACACAGAGAGACAGACACACAGAGAGACAGACACACAGACAGAGCATCAATTGCCTCCTCCAAAGATCATAATAAATACAACACATAATGAAATAGATATACATTATCAACCCATTCAACTCCGGAGAATTTACAGCCTCGACAGATTTCCCTGTCGTACATACTGATGCGAAAAAACACAGAAAATACACTGAAATGGACCGGTTTTTTCTTTCAAATTAACACGTACGGACACAGCCAGAAATACTGCATAAGTTAGCTCCATTTGTTTGAGGTTTATGCATATACAGGTAAGCGGAAACCGTTTAATTAAATGAATTTTGACGTCAGAGCAAGGCCGTGGCGAAGGGATCAAAGAGTTAAAATGACAACAATTACAACTGCTCACGTCAGATCAATAACCAAACCATGAAAATCGGATCAAGGAATCAAATCCTCAAAACCAAGCTGGTACATCACCACTGAAGTCAGATCAACACTGACGACATTCCAATTAATGGATGAAAGCTTTAAAAATTGGATCAAAGGAACAAAACATCCACGTGAAAGGAATTAACCGGATTGTGAATTCAGATCAAGAAATGAGTCGTCCGGGCAAATTTTCAATACACACACACACACACACACACACTATACACGTATGTAGTGGGAAATGAACCAAAGGTTGCAGTGCTAAGCAGCAACGGCTAGACGCTGTGTGACTATTGTTCGTTGTTTTATATACGAAATAATGCAAAGATTGCATGCAACGATTCGGCAGTTCAGAAAACACACACAGAACAAACGGGTAATGGAATATGAGTCCCTATCTTTCGTCATGGTCTCGGTAAAAAGACTAAAGACTGGGGGGTTGGGGGGGGGGGAGGTACGTGGAAACCGTTGGCAAGGCACTGTCTTTCCCACAGACAGAGAACTGAGGAACCAGAATAGTCCAGAACTGATAGACACACACGGCAAGGCACTGCCTTTCCCACAGACAGAGAACAGAGGAACCAGGATTGATAGAAACCTATGGCTATGCACTGCCTTTCCCACAGACAGAGAACAGAGGAACCAGGATTGATAGAAACCTATGGCTATGCAGTGCCTTTCCCACAGACAGAGAACAGAGGAACCAGGATTGATAGAAACGTACGGCAAGGCACTGCCTTTCCCACGGACAGAGAACAGAGGAACCAGGACTGATGGAAACGTACGGCAAGGCACTGCCTTTCCCACAGACAGAGAACAGAGGAACCAGGATTGATAGAAACGTACGGCAAGGCACTGCCTTTCCCACAGACAGAGAACAGAGGAACCAGGACTGATAGAAACGTACGGCAAGGCACTGCCTTTCCCACAGACAGAGAACAGAGGAACCAGGATTGATAGAAACGTACGGCAAGGCACTGCCTTTCCCACGGACAGAGAACAGAGGAACCAGGACTGATAGAAACGTACGGCAAGGCACTGCCTTTCCCACAGACAGAGAACAGAGGAACCAGGGCTGATAGAAACGTACGGCAAGGCACTCCAACTGCCTTCCTACACACACACAAAGAAGCGGAAAGAGGAGTGAGGCAAGTCACCGTGAGCCATCTCCGCCCTTCCCTTCCAGTGCAATCAGGCCAGAGGGCTGGTGGAAGGAGGGAGGGGTGCGTACAGCAGCACGGACGACTCATGAATGGAGGTGGAAATGAAATTTGCATGGTCCCCCTTTTCTGTCCATTGTCCCGGAAAGAGATTTGAGGAGATGAGGAGGGAGGCCAGGAAACGAAGGCCGTACATCGTGGTCTGATTGTCACTTACAGTTTCTCGGAGTGTTCCAGGTGTCCTGGAATCACCATAGAGTCGAATCGTCAATGAATGTAATTATATTGAGCAAGGCGATAGTCTACACGAGCCAGTAGAAACTGTGAGTAGTTTTATTATGATTGCATTGGAATTATTGTATCGCTTATCACGTTACAGAAGTATTGCTTAGATTTCATGTCCCAAATCAGCACTGCCGAGATAAGTGTATTTTCGTTACAATAAGAATGATAAGGTTTTATTTTCTTAATTTTTCAACCTAACAAAGAAGAATATTGGTTCTCAAAACACGATTAAAAAAAAGACAACAACAAAAAAAGACATATTGAAATATGCACGAAACGATTTCTGAAAAAAATGTTGTTTATTGGTGTAAAAATGAACCATCGTTTCCCAATAATATTAAAAATCACGAAAATCTAGAAAATGGGAAAAGAGTTCAAATGACATACACACATACGTTCTCGTATATTATTGTCTTGAAATCACTGCGTGTCCCCGCATGTCCATCCAGAAGACCAGCACTCACCACTTTATAGGGAGATCCATTTCTGAAGAACAGGCTTTCTGTTCTTTTTGCCCTCCCCAATGTAATTAGATAGACAGACAGATAGATAGATAGATAGATAGACAGATAGACGATAGATGGATTGACAGTGTTACAAGCTCTTCTATAGATAGATAGATAGACAGACAGATAGACAGATAGATAGATAGACTGAGACAGACAGACAGTGTTATAAGCTCTTCTATAGATAGATACATAGATAGATACATAGATTGACAGACAGTGTTACAAGGTCTTCTGGCAACAGTCACAGAGATCTTGAACCATGCTTTGTGCTTTTCATACCATTAACTTTGTGATTCATCAGCAGTTTAAAACATAATCATATAACGAACGGAAACACACTCATTAACAACCGAAAAGTAACAGAATCCGAACGTGTGTGAACTGTACCGAGCGCCATTTCAGAAGAGTTAGTCACCGAGTCGTCCCCCTTTATTTGCCATCTCTCGCGGCCTGGGCTGGCTGCAAGTGGAGCCCTCCAGAAGCAACAAATGAGATGATTGATTGGATCAATATCATGCACTATTTGATTACACCCAACTCGCCATCTCAAGCATGAAGGGAAATCAAATAACTTATTGAGTTACGGGCGAGCGTTCGCTCTTTGCTGGGCCTGGTGAGAAAAAATATCAGCTGTAGAAATCAGTTGCTCGGGTTCCCCTTCACAGCGGGGTCTAATCAAACATGCAAAAGGGGGTCACGGAGGGGGTGCGGGAAACCTCCACTGAAAAAAGGCTCCAATTTTGGATGGAGGCTTTTGATGCTGATAAAGGTTGTTCGGGTCACAGGCCCTAAAACTTCGCCATTGAACCTTCGTTCCAATCCATTTCATTCCATCCTCTCTGTCCCCCTTCAGCTTGGAAACCAACATGTGCTTCTGTCTGTCCGCTATTGGGGCAAGGTCTTTGGTCATATCGATTTACTTACACTTCTGGAGATCATACGCTGAATTCATGCAAGTACATTTACATGAATGTTTTTTGTTTTCCTGCTCGCACTTTTGGATATAAATATCTTCTTTTTGATACTCCCGACTTTAAATGATGACAGTATGCAACTGTCTGTGTTTGATCTCTGTTAGCCATAAATTGAGATAGTGCATAAGGGGTCTGCGTTCTGTGCTAATCTGACCGGGCTGAGGACACACCAGAGTGAATTGTTCGTTTTACAGGAATATTGAATGCATTTGTGAGAGGTTATTTTGGTACATAAAAAAATGAATGAAATCTAACCCTGATGGCAGAACTTTGCTGTAGACACGCCGACTTCCCTCAAAACACTACAGTTAGTATTTCAAGCCGTAGACGCCAAAACGAAGAGGACAAAAAGGTAGTTCGTGCATCACCTTTGATTAAAAAAACCAAACTTTTAAGTGCATGAAATGGCATCTTTGTCTGTAAATAACAATATAAATTCTTTTGGGCAATACCAAATCCTGAAAACCATTCCAAACCGTTTGTGAAAAAGTCAACGAAAATAAATAATACAGTTCCTTTATTGACAATGCAGAGCACACTATGCGAACAGTTCTGAGACTGCGGGGTTCTTCTTCTTCTTCGTTCGTGGGCTGCAGCTACTACGTTCACTCGTATGCACACGAGTGGGCTTTTATGTGTATGACCTTTTTTCACCCTGCCATGTTGGCAGCCATACTCCGTTTTCTTGGGTACTGCTGGGTTGAATCGAAGGGCGGCGTACTTTTCAATCAGGCCGCTGAATAAGGCCTGAGTTATTACTCCGTCAATCTGGTTAAGTTCGGACGAGCCACATAATTCAGCTTTTATGCCAATCTGCCAGTGAAGACGTGACGTGGCTCACTGCTCTCCCTCCCACACAGGCACATCCGTTCCCCCCATAAGGATAGTGCTGTTTATGGGAGACGATAACGATGAGAGAGAAAGAACAAGAGGAGGAGGAGGAGGAGGAGGAGGAGGAGGAATCTGTTAATCAGAAGACTGCCGAACGGACCATCAAGATTATTGATTTTTTCTCTCCGCCCCCGCTTGCCCCCCTCGGCCCCTCCCCCCCCCCCCATTCCCCTGTCCCCAAAACCATATGGTCGGGGGCGCTAACGATGATGTATCGGCACCGCCCTTTCGGTTCAGCAGTTAGCAGGGGACACGCCCACTTGTGGCACGGAGCTCCGGAAGATGCCGGCCTCTCGGGGCCCTGGCTGAAGGAGGGGTAGGGGACAGGGCAAACTGCCGATTAGCTTTATCTCCCCGTGCCATTTGTTGCAGGGGCGGGGGGTAGGGGCGGGGGGTACCGGGAGGAGGATCGTTAGGAAGCGCTCTCCTTCCCAAGGAGAGTGCAGGCACGTGGTGGGATGAAGTAGGTCGGGGGATGGAGGGGTGTGGGGGATTGAAGGGCGGGGGGGGGGGGGGGGGGGGGCTGCGCGAACCGTCTGACGCGACAGGGTCGCCTGTCAACCAGTTGCTGTCGCCGTGTTCAGATTCCTCCAGGGAGTCCTTACGTTTTAAAACGTTGATGACGCATCGGCCATAAATCCGCAACCTGCTTCCTGCCCACAAGCCATGGATTTTTGGCTGGATGCTTGCTTGATTTCTTGTTCTTTTTTTTTTTTTTTTTGGGGGGGGGGGGGGGGGGGGGGGGGGGCTTGTTTCCTATTTGAAAAAAAAAATCTTATTTCCTCTCGGTTTGTCATTGAGTTCTCTCTCTCTCTCTCTCTTTGTTTTTCTCTCTGTCTCTCTCTGTCTCTCTCTCTCAATTCAATTCTTCTCCCAAGCTTTCGGATTTCCTTTTATCGCTTTCATCTCGGTTCGACTGATTTAATTAAAATGTATCTTTTCTTAATTAATTAGTCTGTCTCTCTCTGTCTGTCTGTCTGCCTGCCCCAACCCCCCTCTATCTCTTCCTCCTGACTTTCGGGGTTCTAGGTGTTTTTTTGTTTTGTTTTTGTTTTTGTCATTTAACAAAAAAACAACAACAACCTCTTAAGACATTAAAAAACGAAGTATCTCTCTCTCACATACGCGCGCGTGCACGCACACTCCCAGCACCGTCTCGCTAGGACAGACGCACAAACACAGAGACAAACAGCGAAACACAGACAGCACAGCTTCCATTGTTCCTGTTTCGTGAGACCGAACCCACACCCTCCTTCCTTGAGTCCAACGAGACAAACAGAGTGTGGGGAAGAACTCTGCGGTCTGTGTGCATACACTTCCCCTCAGCTGAATTAACATTCTCTCCACAGTTCCCTCCTCTGACACGCAAACACACACACACACACACACACACACACACACCCTCACACATACGCACGCACACACACACACGTACGCACGCACACACACACACGCACATACACACGTACGCACACACACACACATACGCACGCACACACACTCAAACACACACACACGCACACGCGCGCGCGCATACACACACACACACAAAAACACACATACACACCGCAAACACACACACACACGTACGCACGCACACACACACACACGCGCGCGCGCGCATACACACAATCACACACACACACACGAACGCAAACACACACACACACACACACACACAATCACCCTCACACACACACACACACACACACACAATCACCCTCACACACACACACACACACACACACACACACTCAAAAACCCATCTTCCACGACCCGACGACCAAAACAGCAAAAGCGGCAGGGCCGTGCTGGAGGGACACCGACGTTTGGTGGTCCTCAGGCTGAATGCTCCATGCCTCCAGGCAGATGAACCCTGGCCCCACCACACGACCATCACCACCCAGCAATGGCCTTCGCCTCAACCTCGGTGGATGTTTGCAAGCGTGAGCATCAAAGTTTTAACGAGAAATCCGGTTATGACACGACAGTCGGTTGTATCGGGGTCAATATCGAGAAGAGGAAAAAAATGGGGGTGAAAAAAAAGGAAACTAACAACTGAAGGCCATTCGGTTTGGATTAGTCATCGTCTACTGTCGTTCTCTGTCTGTCTCTCTCTCTCCTTCTGTTTCTCTGTCTCTCTCTCTTGCATGGAAAAAAAAATTTCTGTTCCTGAATATTGCACACAAACAGGAACACGTATAAGATTGATATCAAAAGTTTTACAACTTTAGTGCTAGTATCAACATAACGCTGACAAATAATTTCAACGGCGGTACTAAAAACGCAAACACTAATAATATGTTCTCTTTTTATTCACACAAGATTTTTATTTTATTTTATAAATATCACACACACACACACACACACACACACACACACACACACACAACACACACACACACACCACACACACTACTCAGTCAAGTAAGTGCATTCAGTCTTTCAGCCGTTTGATTATGTGGGTACATATATTTCAGAAAGATGTCAGTCATGAATGGTCAGTTTTGAAGCTCCCCTGTGTGTGTGTGTGTGTGTGTGTGTGTGTGTGTGTGTGTGTGTGTGTGTGTGTTCGTTCTTTAGTTTAACATCTTTTCACTGTAAGTGATATCACACGAGTGTGTGTGTGTGTGTGTGTGTGTGTGTGTGTGTGTGTGTGTGTGTGTGTGTGTGTGTGTGTGTGTTCGTTCTTTAGTTTAACATCTTTTCACTGTAAGTGATATCACACGAGTGTGTGTGTGTGTGTGTGTGTGTGTGTGTGTGTGTGTGTGTGTGTGTGTGTGTGTGTGTGTGTGTGTGCGCACGCGCGTGCGTGCGTGCGTGCGTGTGTGTGTGTATGTGTGTGGCTTCTCCTCCTCTCTCCCCCCCCCGGCGCCCCTCCCCCCACCCTCTCTCTCTCACTCCATCTCCTCTCCTCGAACTCTTCCTTTTCTTCATCTTGTCCTAATTCTTCATGTCTTCCTCGCCCCTCGTTTTCCTGGCCACACGCCTCCGTGCATCGAAGCACGTGTGCGGGCATTCATCACGTCTTCCCCATTTCCATAGAGAAAACCCTAATGGTCACTGCTAGCTGTCTGTGTGCAGTTCAATAAAAAAAAAAAGGAAAGAAAAAAGCAAGGGGTGACAGACGGAAAGCGCAAAAGAATAGGAGGATGGGTGGGTGGGCTGGTGGGGGGCTTAGATTTTTTGGGGCCCGTTGAGTCACACTTGTTGGGTGCATCGAGTTCCCACTCATGCCACGGTTTCGTCAGAGGTAACGGCAATATAGTAGCAGGCCCCGTCCAACCCACAGCACTAAAGAGAGCCACAACTTAAAATAAGAGACTGAGGTGCGATATAGTAGAAGCGATGGTTATGGCACGTGATACATGTAGAAATGATTTCGTTGGAACGTTGTGAGGAATACAATGAGAGATGGAGATGGTACATTGCGTTTAATATATCATGAGAGATCGGTGTGCAATATAGTAGAAGAGATGGGGACGGCGTGCAGGGCTTAATGTGATAGAAAAGATTGCTGCAGATAATGATAGAATGCAAACTAGAACTAGAGATTGCACGTTGCGGGTTAGGGAAGGAGAAATAGAGATTGCATGTTGCGGGTTAGGGAAGGAGAAATAGAGATTGCATGTTGCGGGTCAGGGAAGGAGAAATATAGATTGCACGTTGCGGGTTAGGGAAGGAGAAATAGAGATTGTACGTTGCGGGTGAGGGAAGGAGAAATAGAGATTGTACGTTGCGGGTTAGGGAAGGAGAAATAGAGATTGCACGTTGCGGGTTAGGGAAGGAGAAACAGAGATTGCACGTTGCGGGTTAGGGAAGGAGAAACACAGATTGCACGTTGCGGGTTAGGGAAGGAGAAACACAGATTGCACGTTGCGGGTTAGGGAAGGAGAAACACAGATTGTACGTTGCGGGTCAGGAAAGGAGAAACAGAGATTGTACGTTGCGGGTCAGGAAAGGAGAAACAGAGATTGCACGTTGCGGGTTAGGGAAGGAGAAACAAAGATTGTACGTTGCGGGTCAGGGAAGGAGAAATATAGATTGCACGTTGCGGGTTAGGGAAGGAGAAACAGAGATTGTACGTTGCGGGTCAGGGAAGGAGAAACAGAGATTGTACGTTGCGGGTCAGGGAAGGAGAAACAGAGATTGTACGTTGCGGGTTAGGGAAGGAGAAATATAGATTGCACGTTGCGGGTCAGGGAAGGAGAAATAGAGATTGTACGTTGCGGGTCAGGGAAGGAGAAACAGAGATTGCACGTTGCGGGTCAGGGAAGGAGAAACAGAGATTGTACGTTGCGGGTTAGGGAAGGAGAAATATAGATTGCACGTTGCGGGTTAGGGAAGGAGAAATAGAGATTGTACGTTGCGGGTCAGGGAAGGAGAAATAGAGATTGCACGTTGCGGGTTAGGGAAGGAGAAACAGAGATTGCAAGTTGCGGGTTAGGGAAGGAGAAACAGAGATTGCACGTTGCGGGCAATACACAGGAAGGGGGGGGGGGGTGTACGTGGTAAGCTGTAGGTAGTGCTGGTAGAAGAGATGGGGGAGTTACCTGTAGGGTTATACACGTAGATAAGGTAGCGATGATAGGTAATGGGTAGTATTGTGGACGATACAGTGACGGTACGCTGCAGGTGGTGTTGTCGAGACAGGTGTGGTTCAATGTTTTTTCTCTCTCTGCCATTGCATATCAACCTGAAAATGTATACCACACTGAATGGAATTTTGAACAGCTCTCTCTCTCTCTCTCTCTCTCTCTCTCTCACACACACACACACTCTCTCTCTCTCTCTCTCTCTCTCTCTCTCTCTCTCACACACACACACACACACACTCTCTCTCTCTCTCTCTCTCTCTCTCTCACACACACACACACTCTCTCTCTCTGTGCGTCTCCTTGTACGTCTGTCGGTCTGTCTCTCTCAGACATGAGGAAGAGAAGGGTGTATTTTTTCCGGTAACAGCCGTTGTTTTCTTCCACTGAACATCTATCCAATACACCGACATGATTTGTTCTCTTTCATTCATCGCTGAACCCGTTTCCGTCCAACTCGATGCCTCAGTACCCACTGACGTGGTGAAAGACGTCACACCGTTGATTCGCTGCCAGAGGAGCACGGCTGTTGGCCCTGCCTGGGTAACTTTCCCCTTTCCCATTCACCTCCATAATAAATGAGTTTCTTACGCCAGTTGAGTTCAGTGCACCAACACCCCCCCCCTCTCTCTCTCTCTCTCTCTCTGTGTGTGTGTGTGTGTGTGTGCGTGTGTGTGTGTGTGCGCACAGTTTAGCTTTCGCTCTTTGAATGCTTCGGCTCACTACCGGTAGAACAAATTACAATGTCTCGGGCAGCACATCAGTCTCCAGCGGCACAACGAAGTGCCAAAAAAGAAACGTTAGCTAACTGAAATTGACAGATAGTTTTCACTCCCCCCCCTCCCCTTCCCCCCTACTCCCCCCCCCCCCTCTCTCTCTCTCTCTGGCTGTTGGCTCTGGAGTTGTTTGCATTGTTTTGGCTAAAAAGCGGTCAGATGGATCACCTTGACATTCAGTTCACACCCTCTGTCTTCTTCATGTGTTTGTGGCCTTCAAGAAGAGGGGGGGAAACTCGTGTTGAGTCTTGATCGACGCTTTATCTCCCCTTTACACACACACACACACACACGCACACGCACACGCCAAGATCAATCAGACAAGAAAACAGGCCATAAAGTAAAGAATGGGAAGTGAGAGAGAGAGAGGGAGAGAGAGAGAGTGAAGAGAGAGAGAGAGAGAGAAGAGAGAGAGAGAGAGAGAGAGAGAGAGAGAGAGAAGAGAGAGGGAGATGATGGGAGAAGACAGAAAAGATAGAGAGAAGGGGGCGTGTGGAACAGAGAGAGACAGAAAGGAAGAAGGAAAGAGAGAGCGGGAGAAAGAAGATGAGTGAGAACAGAGAAAAGTGAGAGGGCGTAGAAAGACAGACAGACAGACAAAGGGAAAGAGAAAGAAGAAACAGACAGACAGACAGGCAAATAGAGACAAACATACTCAAAGACAAAAGTTGTTGAATGCAGAAGGAAAGTCAAAGAAAAAATATATCTTAATGAAAAGCTACTAGAAACAGCAAGGGTCTTTGATTGCAGAGAGAAAACCACGTCTCCGATAGGGCTTGGATCTATTCACAGTTCTGGGCGATTCCTTTCTGAAATCACCACAGTAAACACAGGATTTTTTTCATGACAGAAAGAAACCACCCCTCCCTCTCTTTCCACCCACTTCTCCCTCCCCCCCCCCTCGCCTCTCTCCAATGAGCGAGCACGGTAAACACCAAACATTTTCATTAAATGGCAGAGTAAAACCACCACAAGATTTCCTTTCATAACCTCCCCCCCCCCCACACACACACCCCTGCCGCCCCCCCCTCCCAAAGGTAGAGAAATGAGAAATCGGTTAAAAACCACAAATAAGCTTGCACAAACATCGCCGTCCACTCAGGTCGTTAGATTAACGACACTGACACAAACAGGCCAATAACGGTTTCAATCGTGACTGTCGGATTGCTTAACCCTTTCCTGCCCGCTGGGGCCAGCCAACAGACGCTTCCCTGGACCAGGAAGCGTGCAAAATAATGAAGTCTGTGACTTCCTCATACAGTGGTCACGTCAGACTTTCACGTCACTGGCTGACTCTTTGATTGGATGCCTATGAGGACACTGAAGCAGAGGAGAGTGGGGGCAGGGACAGAGAGTCGTGGAGGCAAGAGGGGTGTGGGGGCGGTGGGGGTTGAGGGGGGATAGACAGACCGATGACAGGAAGGGAGACATGCTTAGGGAACGGCGGATGGGGGTGGGTGGGGGGGGGGGGAGTCTTAGAAGATTAGAGACTGAGGTTACCATCTGCCAAAAGCAACAGATGAGTCACACAGGATGGGCTGCTCTGTGCTGGCTTCCTCCTCCTCCTCCTATTCCCCCCTCCTCCTCCTCCTCTTCTTCCTCCTCCTCCTATTCCCCCCCCTCCTCCTCCTCCTCTTCTTCTTCCTCCTCCTATTTCTCCCCCTCCTCCTCCTCCTCTTCTTCCTCCTCCTCCTATTCCCCCCCTCCTCCTCCTCCTCTTCTTCTTCCTCCTCCTATTTCTCCCCCTCCTCCTCCTCTTCTTCTTCCTCCTCCTATTTCTCCCCCTCCTCCTCCTCTTCTTCTTCCTCCTCCTATTTCTCCCCCTCCTCCTCCTCTTCTTCTTCTTCCTCCTCCTATTTCTCCCCCTCCTCATCCTCCTCTTCTTCTTCCTCCTCCTATTTCTCCCCCTCCTCCTCCTCTTCTTCCTCCTCCTATTTCTCCCCCTCCTCCTCCTCTTCTCTCTCCTCCTATTTCTCCCGCTCCTCCTCCTCTTCTTCTTCTTCCTCCTCCTATTTCTCCCCCTCCTCCTCCTCTTCTTCTTCTTCCTCCTCCTATTTCTCCCCCTCCTCCTCCTCTTCTTCTTTCTCCTCCTCCTATTTCTCCCCCTCCTCCTCATCCTCTTCTTCTTCTTCCTCCTCCTATTTCTCCCCCTCCTCCTCTTCTTCTTTCTCCTCCTATTTCTCCCCCTCCTCCTCCTCTTCTTCTTTCTCCTCCTATTTCTCCCCCTCCTCCTCCTCTTCTTCTTTCTCCCTTTATTTCTCCCCCTCCTCCTCCTCCTTCTCCATACACCGGACAGGCGTTGGGAGATTGGGTACAGCAACTGGACTTGCATCAAAGATGTCACGGAAGCATTTACATGCCATTATTCAAATGCTTTCAGACAAGCGACCAATGTGCGTGCGTGCGTGCGTGCGCGCGCACGCGTGTGTGTGTGTGTGGATGGGTGTGTGAGTGTGTGTGTGTGTGTGTGTGTGCGCGCGCGTGTGCATGCGTGCATGTGTGTATATGCGCGTGTGGAGCAGGGACTAAGTAAAGAAAATAGGTATGGAGAGAGAGGGACAGACAGACAGACAGACAGAAAGAAAGAAACACAGACAGAAACAGTGATGGATGCAAGAGTCTTTCATACCTGTTTGAATGTATCAAGAAAACCACTGCACCCACGACTTTGCTTCAGTCTGTTCGTAGCTCACGCCCCAGAACCTTGGTACATCGTTGACAACACACTGTGGGGAAAGGCTCTGGTTTGTAAAAAAATAAGCCCGGACTCTGGCACGCCATCTCCAAGGACAGAATGACGTGGCGCGTGCAATAGCTGACACTGTCCTGTCATTCAAACCCGCGCTTCTTTTCTTGTTGCGTTTTTTCCCTCTCACCCCCACCCCTTTCTTCTTCTTCTTTTATCACAAGGGACGGCTGGGTCCATCGCCTCGCTGAGTGGGAGTTGTTTTATTCCCCTTTTACGCTCCTGTCTCCATTTCTCCGCACTTTCTGGAGGGAAAGAACGGAGCTGTATTGTAAAGAGTTTGGTGCTAACTGATTTGTCAGACTGTTGAACTGACAACGGTGAGAAGCTCTCTCTCTCTCTCTCTGACTCCCTTTCCTTTCTCTGTGTGTGTTTATGTCTGTCTCTCTCTGTGTCATCACATCAACTCTGTCTGTCTGTCTGTCTCTGTGTCTCTGTCTGTCTGTCTCTCTGTGTGTCTCTGTCTGTCTGTCTCTCCCTCTCTGTGTGTCTCTGTCTGTCTGTCTCTGTGTCTCTGTCTGGCGGTCTGTCTCTGTCTGTCTGTCTCTGTGTCTCTGTCTGTCTGTCTCTGTGTCTCTGTCTGTCTGCCTCTCTCTCTCTGTCTCTGTCTGTCTCTCTGTCATACCTCTCATCCCTCTGTCTGTCCGTCTCCATGCTCTAAGTGTTTAACTTTCCCTCTAAAGGCTTCACAGCACCAAGGCACTGTGTATCCATCAGCCAGTCTCTGGCGGCACAAAGCACCAGAACTGAAAGAAGCGCTGGCTGGGCCGACCCCGATAGATAGACTCCGGCACTCAGCCTCTGTCTGGGGCTGTTGGCAGGGCTGTTTGCACTGGCTGAAAACTGGTCACATGAATCACCCTGATAGTGAAGAATGGAAAGTGAGAGACAGAGATAGAGAAAGGAGGAAAGAGAGAGTGAGAGATTAAAAAGAGAAAAAGAGTTGCAGAGAAAGAGGAGGAAGAGAGAGAGAGAGGGGGGAGATGGATATATATTGGTATATAATAGGTATATGTGTGTGTGTGTGTGTGTGTGTGTGTGTGTGTGTGTGTGTGTCCGTCTGTGTTTGTGTGTGTGTGTGTATGTGTGTGTGTGTGTGTGTGTGTGTGTGTGTGTGTGTGTGTGAGAGAGAGAGAGAGAGAGAGAGAGAGAGAGAGAGAGAGAGAGAGAGAGAGACTGTTGAACGCAGAAAGAAACCCCCAGAAATCTAATTTCTATATGTGAAAAGCTCTCAGATACAGACAATGGTGGAAGCCTTTGAAGCCTGTTGAATAAACAAAGAAAACCAAAAGAAAACTGTTGAATGCAGAACAAAAAGCAAAACACGTCCTTAGTATGAATATGTTTAAAGCTCGTAGTCCTTTGATCTTTGATCTGATGCATAACTGACTACATATTTCAAAGACTCGCGTTTTAAAACGACTTTCCAAAACACCTTAACAGCTTATTTTTACAACCGAAAGTGAACTCTCTCTCTCTCTCTCTCTCTCTCTCTCCCCCCTCTCTCTCTCTCTGTATCTATCCCTCTCTCTGTCTTAGCTGACATAGCAAACATCCAACATGTTCAAATCTTGCAATGTACCCCCTCCCACATTTCCTCTCATAATCCCCTCGCTTTTTCTCCATAATTGGAAATCGACAGTGACAAAACACACACACACACACACACACACACACACACACACACACACACACACAACCTCTCGCAAACACACTAGCAGCCGTTCAAACTAGTTTCGGTCTAACGATGTACAAACAGGCCAATAATCCTTTCAACCCTGAATGTGGGACTGGTTAACCCTTTCCCATCCACCGAGACGCCCCACGCTCCCTAGTAATGGGAGAGTGTGTAAATGATCAAGTCTTTGATTCCCCAATAAACCCATAGAACGATCAGGCCACACTCACGCCACTGGCTGCCCATGAGGACATGGAGGAAGGGTGAGGAGGAGGAAGGGGCTATTAGAATGAGAGAGGGAGGGGGGAGCGGGGGTGGGGGTGGGGTTTGGGGGCAGGCACAGCGATGACAGGAAGGGAGACATGATTTGGGAGGGTGGGTGTGGATGGTGAAAAGGATGGAAGAGTGTCTTGGCGGATTAGAGAATGACTGCGCATCTGCCAAGAGCAACAGATGAGTCACAACTGGCTCTTCTGCAACTGGTTCATCGTCCCCCACCCCCACACCCCCCACCCACTCACCCACACCAGACATGCGATAGGGATGTATACAGCGGCAACTGGACTCGTATCGAAGATGGCACGAAAGCAGTCACTTTTATGCCATGCTTCGAATGTTTCCGGCAGTAAACTCAATGTGTGTGTGTGTGTGTGTGTGTGTGTGTGTGTGTGTGTGTCTGTGTGTCTGTGTTTGTCTGTGTTTGTGTGTCTGTGTGTACAAGCGTGCATATGTATGTAAAACCGACGGTGAGTGTTTCTAAGACAATCATAATCAACAAATACTGCACCTTGTGTTCTTAAGGCAGCCGATGCAAATACACACACACACTTGTTCTCGCACCTGTCATACAATTCATGTTCAGAGACAAAGACCCTCCTGTTGCTGGGTAGTACACATACCGGCAACTGTTCCCGGTTTGTTAGTCCCTGTAGCACAATGATCCTGAAATAATCACTAACAGCAGGAGTGCAGCAGAAAATTTTACATCATATTGTTTTTTCTTTTGAATCTTACACTGGAGCAACAAGACGAGAAGAGCTGCGGCACGTGCGGTCTCCACGGACACATAATGTGGCGCGTGCAATAGCTGACACTGTCCTGTCAAACGCCTTTTTTTTTTTTTTTTTTTTTTTTTGCTTGCTTGCCTCCATTTCTCTGGGGACCTGAGGCTCCAACGCTTCCCTGAGTGACGTGAGAGTTCCCTCCCTTTTTGTGACCCTCCTTTCTTCCCAATTTCTTCACACTCGTCTGGAAGGAAGGCACTGAATGGTTTTGTAAAGAGTTTCGCGCTAATAGATTTGTTAGGTCGTTGAAATGAGAAACACGGAACTCTGTCTCTCTCTATCTCTGTCTCTCTCTCGCTCGCTTGCTCGCTCTGTTTCCCTCTCCCTTTCACTCTTTCTGTGAATGGAATAATTGAGAAGGATGAAAAGCACTCTGCTACCTCTTTGTCTGTCTGTCTTTCTGGCTTTCTCTTTCATTCTTTCTCTCTCTCCCTCCCTCTGTCTCTCATTGTCTCGCCATGTCGCGGTAAGAACTGAAATACTGTTGTTCGAATACATGGACGTTCTCGCTTTCAACAGTATTGCCTTGTAGTTATGTGAGTTGAGCAGGAAAACTCTGCTCCAATGTTTGTGCAAAGTCTATTGGGGGGCGGGGGGGGGAGTAAAGTTATTGTCCAAAAGCATAATGACGTCTCACATCTAACACAACGCAACAAAACAAGAAAGATATTTAATACTACTATAATCGACGGCCATCTTAGAGTATAGTGCTGTTGGAAATTGTTATACCACGTCCGTATCCGCTATGTCCAGTTAACGATCTCTCTCTCTCTCTCTCTCTCTCTCTCTCTCTCTCCATGTGCATGCCTTTCACTTCAATTTTAGTTTTGCATTATCATTATCTATATACATACATGGATTGATATCGCCCCTTTTTCTCCTCATTTTGTCGTTCTGTCTACTTGCCCCCCACCCCCTCTCTCTTTATCTCTCTCTCGCTCTTTGTCTACCCCCCCCCCTCTCTCTTCACACACAGACACACACACACACACCTCTTCCTCTTCTCTCTCATTTATTCTTCAAACGATGATACTGTTATATTGGTTTCTGATTTCACGAATGTGCGGATACACATGTTTTTGCAAAGTATATTTCTTCATATTACAAGGCGTTATGAATATCATATATAGCGTCATCTCTGTCTTTGTCTCTCTATCTATCTATGTGTCTCTGTCTCTCTCAGTCTCTCTCTCTTTCAAACTCTTTTGTGCTCCCACAACTATTTAAATGGCGTGTTGTTTTGTTTTTTTTGTAACATGTGCATGCTTATTTTTTGTGTGTGTGCTTTGTTGTTGTTGTTTGTGTATTTTGTGGATTTTTTTTGGGGTGGTGGTGGTGGTATTTAATTATTATCTTGACCTATATAATTTTCATTTTTTGTACTCTCTCTCTCTCTCCATCTGTCCCCTTATATCTCTCTCATTTTATTCTCCTCTATTTAGCGTTGCACATGCCAAATTACCTGGCATGTATCCATGACTATAATATGCATGCTGTACTGATATAATGATTTCCCCCTTTGTTTATGTTACTGTCTCCCCTTCGAGGGCTGGATAAAAAAAAAAAGCATTATCTTGCTTACTCTATCACCCTCAGAAAATAAAATTTATTCAATTCAATTCTCTCTTTTTTTTCTTTTCTTTTTTTTTCCGTTGACGAACACTTTTGTGGGCTCGCGCGTGCGAGTGTGTGTGTGTGTGTGTGTGTGTGTGTGTGTGTGTGTGTGGTCACATTTCACATTTTGTTGATGGCAAACCTTTTTTTCCTGTCATGTTCACTGAGCATCCATTTGTGTCGTCAAACATAAACGTCTAGCAAACGTTTTCCGTACCTGAACATCCATGTTTCCCTGGCAAACGTTTTCCGTACCTGAACATCCATGTTCCCCTCGCTGTCTGGGGGCCAATCGCAGTGCAGACTGAGCGTGGCAGCGCTTGGAGGTGACCACACGTGACCAATGAGCACGAGCAGCAATTAAGCATGGCTGCGCTGTCCCTGGGGACCTTCAATAATCCATGCTGACTGGGCCCCGCTCTCCGCCATGTCTCCCCCAGGACTGGCAGAACAAACTGACCTGACTGACTGTGTGAGGCTTTTACTGTTGGACTGGGGACGGGGGCTGGGGTGGGGGAAGTATCAGCGATTTGGTTTCGGTTGTCTTTAACTTAAAAAAATCTTCTCTGAGCCGGAACTCTGTGTGTGTGTGTGTGTGTGTGTGTGTGTGTGTGTGTGTGTGTGTGTGCACGCGTGCGTGTGTGTGTGAGGAGGGAGAAGTGAAAGGGATAGAGAGAAAGAAAGAGAGAGGGAATGGGGGTGGGGGTGGGGGGGCTTTTCCCACCTACCCCTGGGCCAAAAAGAAAAGTACAAACGCACTGAAAGAGGGGGAAATATATCAAAATAAAATAATTGAAACAAGAAAAACCAACAACATTAAATCCAGCACTTAATCGAGGGAAAGAAATCCAAAAGATCTCAAGCGGGATCACATATACTCGCAAACACATAATATACATGTGATTAAGAAATATTCGCATAAATGAAACATACATTACTCACATAATGAGAAACTATGATATGAACAGGATGGAAAAACACCATTTGAGAAAACGACAACAAACAAACCGTTATTGACTTGAACATTAAAAAAATCCGTCAGCTAATCTACTGAGTTATTTGCACGGTTATTTCAAGTTCTTGAAAAAGGAAAAGTTTTGTACGCCGATCAAAAATAGTTGTGTATGTGTGTGTGTGTGTGTGTGTGTGTGTGTGTGTGTGTGTGTGTGTGTGTGTGTGTGTGAGACAGAGACAGACAGAGAGAGACAGAGACAGACAGACAGAGACAGAGAAAAAGAGAGAGGGAAGACAGAGAGAGAGAGAAAGAACGAAAAAGACAGAGAGAGAGAAAGAAGAGATGGAGAGAGAGAGAGAAAGAGAGACAGAGAGAAAGACAGAGAGAAGAGAGAGAGAGAAGAGAGAGACGGAGATGAAGGCTGCAGCTCGTCCATTGATAATAATGATAGAAATATATGTGGGGGAATAAATTCTTCTTCTTCTTCTTCTTCTTCTTCCTCTTCTTCTTCTTCTTCTTCGTCGTCGTCGTCGTCGTTCATGGGCTGCAGAGGCAACTGCTGTCCTAACTATCTGGGCTAGAATATGATTTAGGTGTGAACTGGACCAACCACGTACGTCTGTGTTGTCCATTGTAAATAAAGTGCTACCTACACATAGCCATGCTTCAAAAAAACAAAAAAAAAAAGCAATCCCACACCGTAATTACAGTGCGGTTGCATTAATCAAGTTGTGCTGAGTCTCATAACTTGTAAGCAAGCACAGACACGAATTACAGTGCCTCATAAATTTGTAAACGCATACACGAATTAACACCGCCATCAACACTGCCCGGGAGACGGGCATGGCCTAATTAACATCTATCACCCTGTTTTGACCGACCAGCCAGGGCTGACCTGCACGGACACCATGGGGACACTGGGACAAAGGACGGTCACGGTGACCTTGTCGGGAGCAGTGGTTGTCCGTAAACTGCCCAGCGTGAGTCATACCAGTACCTCTGACTGACCAGTCACCCTCACCGAAGCCGGTGTTTGATCGTTGACTGTTCCTCCCCCTGTGTCAAATTCTATGCTGGGTAAATTTCATTGAAAAATACATAGACAAATAGATAATGAATAGGTAGATAGATAGATAGGTAGACAGATAGATAGATAGATAAATTAATAATTGAATGAATAAATCGATAAATAAATAATATAATAAAATTTAATAATTGAATAAAATAATGTTTGTCAATTACCAAAATTCGTATGTATGTATATTCGTATACATGTGCGCTTCACTTTAAAGGGGGGATAATTACAGTGCTGTTCAATAACGGACATACACATATGCGCACACATACAAATTATCATACGCATACACATATATACAAACACGATAAATTACACATCAGCCTGAACCCCGAGGAAAGCAAGTTAAAAACCTGTATGGAGAGACGCGTGCGTACACACACACACAGACACACAGACAGACACACAGACAGACACACACACACACACACAAAAACTCTTATATATAAGGTAACATACGGTTTCCAAGTGAAAGCACAAAAAAATTTAACGTGAGAGTGTTTAGTGGATATTGTTGACAGTTCAAATCAAATAAAATCCAAATAAAAATGACTATTTATCCACATAAAAATCATTTATTTCATTCAGTTTAGTTGGTTGTTGATTGATAGACTGGCAAATCTAATTGTTCTGGTTGGTTTGATGCTGACATATCATTGCTTACAAATTCGATAGTACGTGTATTGAGCTGGTCGCTCTGTTAGTCAACTGTATTTCTTTTTTTTCTTTTTAAAAACAACAACATTTTTTCTGGTTTTGTCTCTCTTCACTCTCTGTGTGTGTCTCTGTCTGTATATGTCTATCTTCAACTCTATTCTCTCACGGACATTTGTCACTGTTTGTATGTCTATTTTCAACTCTGTTCTCATGGACATTTGTCTTTGTATGTGTCTGTCTTCAACTCTGTTCTCTCACAGACATTTGTCTCTGTCTGTGTGTGTCTATCTTCAACTCTGTTCTCTCATGGACATTTGTCTTTGTATGTGTCTGTCTTCAACTCTGTTCTCTCACAGACATTTGTCTCTGTCTGTGTGTGTCTATCTTCAACTCTGTTCTCTCACAGACATTTGTCTCTGTCTGTGTGTGTCTATCTTCAACTCTGTTCTCTCACAGACATTTGTCTCTGTCTGTGTGTGTCTATCTTCAACTCTGTTCTCTCATCGACATTTGTCTCTGTCTGTATGTGTCTGTCTCCAACTCTGTTCTCTCATGGACATTTGCTCTTATGCATGCGCTCGAGTGTGTGTGTGTGTGTGTGTGTGTGTGTGTGTGTGTGTGTGTGTGTGTGTGTGTGCTTTCTTGTGCGTAATCACTTTGATGCGAGCGTAACTATAGTCTCTGATAAAAGCACTGCATACGTTTCGGACGTTCTTTTTTGCATTGTGTGTCCAACATTCGAATTAAAAACATGATCATTATACTTATATATATATATATATATATATATATATAAGAGACAGAGAGAGAGAGAGAGAGACAGACAGACAGACACAAAGACAGACACAAAGACAGACACAGGTAGAAAAAGAGACAGGAAAATATGCGCAGGCTACAGCACAAACACACACACACACACACACACACACACACACACACACACAACAACAACAACAACAACAACAACAGCGTAACTTGAACTAAAATGTAAACGTCCGGGGCGTGAACAAATGAAAAGGAGGAGGCGACTGACTACGGAAGCACCGGTTTTCAGAGGCTGACCAATTACAGATGCTGTGTACCGGGAGTCCATTATTGACTGTGGGTACTATACGGCGAGGCTCTAAGTCAGACTCTGTGTATCCCTTCACGCCCTTGCCTGTCGGTCATCGGAGAAGAGGGGGAGGGAGAGGAGGGGGGAGGGAGGGAAGAGAGTGAGAGGGAAGTGGGAGGGGCAGGAGGGAGGAAGGGGGCGGAATTCCTGTGAGAATGAGCAGCCTGGGTTCTTTACTGATTGATTTCTAGGGCTGGCTAAGTGCCAGGGAGAGGGTGGCTGGGTGGGGGGAGGGACTGGCAGTGGATGAATGGGCTTGTTTACTTGCTGTGCTCCTTTGTTGGCACGCTTGGCCGACTGTTAGCTGTTGTTGCTCAGTGTTATTTTTTTACGTCGGCAGTGTTGTCAATATCCTCTTGTTACCTGACGTTCGTGGGAACAAACATCGTTTGACACGTATTAATTAATTGATACAGGACTAGAATGACGTGTTTGTTTTGTTTTTTCCCCCTTCTGTTATTAAGTTAGCGCATTATAGGAGCTCTCTCTCTCTCTCTCTCCGGCTCTCTCTCTCCCCCACCCCCTCAGTTTCGGTGGTCTGTATGTTGTAGTGTGGTGGCAGAGGTGTGGTGATGGTGGTGGTAACGCGCGCGCGCGCGCGTGTGTGTTTATGTGTCTGTGTCTGTATGTCTGTGTGTGTGCATGTATGGGAGGGGGGATTGTGGGGGTGAGCAGGAGTCACACACACGTGGATTATACCGGGGCAATAAAAAACAGTTAAATCTCTCTCTCTCTCTCGCTGTCTCTCTGAGGCACACCGGCACCGAGTCTCAGTGGCTACCACAACACGCAATACGTATCATGAGAAGGTTCCCCTGGAAGGTGGTCAATTGTTTGTATGAGAACTGTACATCACATAGCTCAGCGGACTCAGCTCGGGCCTTGGCGTGAGGTACAGTCGTTGAGAGCCCCCCCCCCCAACCCCCCGTCATCCCCCCCCCCGGGCTCCCATCCCCCCTACCCCTTCCCCTCCGCCCCAAATCCCCCTTCCCCCCTGACGACTCCCAACTGAGGACTGCCGTGTTGGGATGCTGTCTGTCTTGTTTTACTCCAGTGATGTGGAAGATAAATATTTGACCAAACAAAGACCTCTGGTTCATGTTGAGGTTTTACGCACATGGTGAGAGAAATGGACACTTGACCAAAACGAAGGCTCCGGGTTCGTGTTCGAGTCTGTGATTGAGAAAACCGATGAACACGCGAGCAAACAAACGAACAAACACTCACAGTCAGCGTCTCTTTGTCCCTCTCTCCCTTCCCCCACCCTCTCTCTCAAACGAACAAACAAACACTCAAAGCCAGCTTCTCTCTCTCTCTCTCCCTCCCTCCCTCTCTCGGAGGCTCGCTCTCTCTCTCTCGGTGTCTCTCTGTGTCTGTCTGTCTGTCTCTATCCATCTATCACCCCCCTCCCCCTTTCGCTCTTTCAACGTTGTAATATTTTTTCCCCTCTTTTTCAATTTTTTTTTTTACAGCACATACTATCTTGAAATATCTTATGCTTAATGGACAATATTTCTTCCGCAGCTCAATTTGATGCACTGCTTGGGAAATGTTAGTTTTACAAAAAACAAACAAACAATCAATCAAAAAGAACAATTAGCAGCTAACTGAAATATTCAAATATGAAGCGAAACCGACGACCTTGAAAGTGGGAACTTTTTATTATTTTTTTATTTTTAATTCCCGAAGAAAATGCCCATGCTGTGGGGTCCCATCTGCCAGAGGTTGCGTGTTCCGCGATAGACGGATGCTGCAGTGGCAGGCTGACTGGAGAAGAGCATAGCAGGACAGAGGTGACAGTGGGGGGTTGTGTTCCTCCTGACTGCGGGGCTTCACCAAGACTCTGTCAGCTGACCGGGACCTGTCTGGGCCTCGACAGGCAAGTGGGGGACGGGGGGACGGGGGAGGGGGTGGTGCGGGGGGAGGGGGGGGTTGAGGCAGCGATTATCCCCCATTGTGTGAAGAGGGAGGGACACTTTTTGACCAGTGACTCATCCCACGGTCTTGACAGTCGCATCATTCTTTTGGGGCTCTCCCCTTCTGTTTTATAACCCCCCTCCGCCACCACTCTCTTTCTCTGTCCCTGCCTCTCTCGCGGTCTTGACAGTAACATAACTTCCCCCTTCCCTCATTCTGTGTGCCCCGGCTTCTGTCTGAATGTCTGTCTGTCTGTCTGTCTCTATCTCTCTCTATAGTATTCGCATTCTATGACTTTAAGTAGCATTGTGTAGTGCATGCACTGACATATATAATGTAGTATTGTGTAGTGTAGACCCTGTTTCAGGGCGGGGACTGGATGAAAAAAAGCGCGTCAGTGCTTATCTATTATCCTCGATAATAAAGAATTTGTCTTGTTTTGTCTCTCTCCGCCCTCTCTCTCTCTTTCTTTCTCTCTCGACAGATACCAAGTGTACTTGAATCCCATGGTTAGGTGTGTAGGGAAATAGCTAACATTAACACAGATGCAGCAGGTCAGATTAATAAAGAAAGTATTCAATAGGTCACTTGACTTGGAAACCGGGGACAAAATAAACCGGGTAACAAAAATTAGCGTTATAGCCCACGAACTTGTTGTTGAATATGTCTAGTTGAATCAGCCAAGGCGTTACGAATATACCAATATTTTTATGTATGGTTCGTAGAAGACTGATTGATTGTAGATGGATAGAGTTCTCACGTTCACCTACACAGACTAAAAATTTTAATACCTTCTTTTGCGGAGTGGTGGCCTAGAGGTAACGCGTCCGCCTAGGAAGCGAGAGAATCTGAGCGTGCTGGTTCGAATCCCGGCACAGTCGCCAGTATTTTCTCCCGCTCAACTAGACCTTGAGTGGTGGTCTGGACGCTAGTCATTCGAATGAGACGATAAACCGAGGTCCCGTGTGTAGCATGCACTTAGTGCACGTAAAAGAACCCACGACAACAAAAGGGTTGCCTACTTCAATAGGAAAACATAAAAACTGCAGGCAGAAAAAAAGGGTGGCGCCCTCAGTGTAGCGACGCGCTCTCCCTGGGGAGAGCAGCTCGAATTTCAGACAGAAAAATCTGCTGTGACAAAAAAAGAGTAATACAATACAAAACAATACAGCACAATACATTACACTACCTTATATCCTTTTCCCAAATAAATATCAATGAAAATGTATAGACATCTTAAATACATAGAGATAAAATTCAGATTTGGAATTTTTGACATTCCTTGCGCCCCCCCCCCCCCCCCTCTCTCTGTCAGATACGAAAAGTCACCGCGTCCACGCTCCCCTCTCTCTCTTAACTTCTGCGCCCCACACACTCTCTCTCTCTCTCTATTTCTCTCTCTCTCTAGCCTTGGCGATTCCAACGATACTTCTCGCATTTATCACAACGCCCAATTAGTTCTGTCGGGAGACGGATATTTCGCGCATGCCGAGCATTCACTAGTCTCCTGTATCCCCCGCGGAACGCCCAAACTACTTCCATTGTTCCAACTATCACACACACACACACACACACACACACACACACACACACACAGCTTGCCTGCGGAAGAAAAACAAATTCATCCGAAATCGAAACAATCGCATCCGAATGCCAGCTGGAAAATATCCTGATGATGAGCACGAAGAAAAGCGCGATTATTAAACGCACATTGATGTCAACGAAAGCTGGCCTGGCGCACGGAAATATCATAGCGATTAACTGATACCTTTTCCCCAAATAATTATGTTTCTCGGTTGGCTCTTGTGCGCGTCTGTAAGTCTATCTCGAATACTGGGGCGGTTTGCGATAAATGTTTTGGGGCGTTTCCATTCTTGCATTAGAAGATGTAATTTGGGGACATACCTGGCATGAATGCATTATGTAACAGTGTCTACGTGACATAGTCAAGATATGAGCAACAAAAAACCCCCAACAAAACAGAGGTTGGAACTGAGTGCATTAAGAGCATCGTGACAGCCGTCGTCGGGGACAAACAAGGGAGAGAACCTCTGGCGCGGAGACAACTCCGTGTGTTAGCGGCGACGGCCAGTCCCGAGCTCTCGTTGTCAGTCCGCCAGCCAAACAGATCCGCCGAGACAAGTGGAGCGGATAAATGACGAGTGACAAGTAACGGGCTTTTGATTGGTCCTTTGTTTTGATGGCGCTGAACAGGCTGGGGGTGGTGGGCCTTTTGTGGAATTCCCTGTACACTCATCATCGGGACTCCCCCCACAAAGGGGCGACTGAATGACGAGATTTCCATACTTGTAACGTGATGGGACTTTTTTCTTTCCACCCCCATCACGATGCAGTATGTCCGTCTGCTCTGCCGGCCTGGCACCAAGCCTGTTCTGAGTGCAGTGATGATGCTTCCTGATAACAGCCTCCCTCCCACTCCCCCCCCTCTCTCTCTCCCCCTCCCCACCCCCTCCATGAATCTCTTACTTGTGTGTGTACATTACTGTGTTATTGTTCTTGCCATTTTCTTTGATATGTGTTGTAATTTAATTTTGTGATGTAACTTTTCCCCCCCCCCTCCCCCACCTTCTGTCTGTCTGTC
>NC_134879.1:35815460-35827960 GCF_041734735.1 Babylonia areolata
CTTCGCCCCCCCCCACCCCTCTGCCCACCCCCAGTGCCCCCTCCCTGTGTGGAATTATCGATATTTGTCATGTGAGTCACCGGGACTGTCACACCACCCCACAAAAAGTTAAAGATGGTGGGGGACAGAGGAGCGAGCAAAAGAGGGGGAGGGGATTAGGGGGAAAAAGGGGTGGCAGGGGTATGGGGAGGACGCTGGGAGGAGGGAGGGAGGGAGGGTAGGGTGTGATGGTGGACAGACCTTAATCTGGAATTGTTACCGTTCTGGGGGATGAGGACCTGGGGAGTATAAGGGGTACGGAGGAAGGACGGGTGGGGGTGGGGGGGAGTTGGGGGATGGAGGTGCTGGAGAGGGGGTCTTGTCCCGAGCCAGTTCTACAACTTCAAAGTGACAAAAAGCTCTGTGTTCCTCTCTGTCTCTTTCTGCCTCCGCCTCTCTATCTCTCTGTCTCTCTGTAACTGTCTCTTTCCCTCATCTCTCTCTCTCTCTCTCTCCCCTGACAGTCTCTAGTTTTTTTGTGGGTTGTTTCCCCACTCTCCTACGCCCCCTTCCCCTCTCCCCACCAGGTCAACTTTTGCCCAAATCCCTTTGTTTTCTGCTTGCCCTCTAACCTCTGTGACACACCCCTCCCTCTCACACTCCTCTCCCCCGCCTCCCCAAACCCCCTCCACCACCACCCTTTCCGCTGCCATCTTTGGCACCCTCTGTATGCCCCTCTCCACTGACTGATGGCCACTGACTCAGCGCCCCTGATGATGCAGACGACAATAACGATGAATGGACGAGAAAGAGAAGGGACCTGGGGGAGGGGGTGGGGGTGGGGGGGGAGAGGAGAGTGGAGGGGGAGGAGGGAAGAGGGGGGGAGGGTGTAGTGGTAACAGTAGGATGAACCAGAGAGAAAGACTGCGGATCAGGGAAGGGAGAGGGTGTGGGGGGGGAAGGGAGAATACTTGAGGACAATGGCCATGGTGAGATTATCGTCCTTGATGACACTGTCGTCACTTCCGTTTGGGGAAGCGTTGGGAGGGGAGGTGGGTGAGATGGGGTGTGGGGTAGGAGTGGGGGTGTTAGGCGGACAGTCCGGACTGTTACCGTCGTGAGTTCTCCGTGTTCTGCAGAAAAAAGATGTTTCAAGCTGCTGCTGCAGCTCTCTTTGTCTCTGTCTCTCTCTCTCTTCTCTCTGTCTCTCTCTCTCTCTCTGGCATATTCTCCCTCTCTCCATCGCAATTCGCCAAGATGTCCACACCTTGTAAGGCTTTTGATTTTTCCATTAGGATTTTGAATCTGACAGACCAGTAAGACAGGCAACGAAGACATTGAATGAGAAAGAACAAACAAGGAACATTTGCATCAGTATTTTCAAAAACACGGAATCGGCTTTACGCTTACGTATAATTTGGAGAAGGCCAAATGAAACTAAGAAATTTGTCTGGCTGAAGCAATATGTGGGTGAAACGGTAAAACAGACCATTACCAAATTGCAATCATTGCTTCGTTATTACGCACACCTATATATATATATATATATATATATATATACTTATTTGCACAAGTAACGCACTTCCCCGGAACACACACACACACACACACACACACACACACGCACGCGCGCGCGCGCCCACAAACACACACACTGGTTCGAGCCCATGTACATAATACGACAGGTACATCCTCAGCACGATTCACTCTTATCACACAGACATTCTGGCATCATTTATAGGTTTCTATTCTTGAATATTGGTGACTGTCTCGTCGACAGGCTTTCTCAGTGTGATGGGGTTTGCCAGTAGCGCAAGCATGATGTTATATGCTTTGTTCATTTTCATGTGGTCTGAGTCCAAGCGGTGGTGGGTGCGCCGTAGTGAGCATTGTTGGCTGGTGTGTTCTGTCGGGAGGGAACCACTATTATATTTGTATATTTGTATTTGTATTCCTTTTTATCACAACATATTTCTCTGTGTGAAATTCGGGCTGCTCTCCCCAGGGAGAGCGCGTAGCTATACTACAGCGCCACCATTTTTTTTGTATTTTTTTCTGCATGCAGTTTTGTTTTCCCTATCGAAGTGGATTTTTCTACAGAATTTTGCATGGGTTGTTTCCTGTCCCCACGTCAACTTGTCTCTGTTTTGATTGTTGTTTATCGTTGATTTGATTGCATGGGTTGTTTCCTGTCCCCACGTCAACTTGTCTCTGTTTTGATTGTTATTTATCGTTGATTTGATTGCATGAGTTGTTTCCTGTCCCCACGTCAACTTGTCTCTGTTTTGATTGTTATTTATCGTTGATTTGATTGCATGGGTTGTTTCCTGTCCCCACGTCAACTTGTCTCTGTTTTGATTGTTATTTATCGTTGATTTGATTGCATGGGTTGTTTCCTGTCCCCACGTCAACTTGTCTCTGTTTTGATTGTTATTTATCGTTGATTTGATTGCATGGGTTGTTTCCTGTCCCCACGTCAACTTGTCTCTGTTTTGATTGTTATTTATCGTTGATTTGATTGCATGGGTTGTTTCCTGTCCCCACGTCAACTTGTCTCTGTTTTGATTGTTATTTATCGTTGATTTGATTGCATGGGTTGTTTCCTGTCCCCACGTCAACTTGTCTCTGTTTTGATTGTTATTTATCGTTGATTTGATTGCATGGGTTTTTTTTTTTTTCGAAGGCTCAGCTTTTTAATTCATGTGATCATTGCTTGTCGTTGAACCGACTTAGGGAACCCCCCCACACAACAGATTAACCATCACTCACTGACATCCTTATGGGGATAGTAATACTAAAGTATTCACTGAAACTGTCCATCAAATCAGAACAGTCCGACAAAAAACTGTGTACACTGGAGAACAATACTGTTTTGAGCACATTGGGAACAACACCTGCAAAACAAAATTGTGTATTAATGGCCTTTGTTTTGCCAATAAAAAAGCGCTAAAAAAAAGTGCTGGTGCTCCATGACTTGCAAGCAACTAAGGCCACATTAAAAAGATGAATAAATGAAAAGAAAAAAAAGGAAAAGAAAAATATACAGAAAGAACGAAAAAAGAAAAAAACAACAACAAACAATGCAATAAAGCATAATAATCAGCAACACTAAATAAAGGCTGCTCCCTTTTACCTCATATTTCCCTATCATAAACAGACCCCCCCCCTTTTTTTTTTTTCTCCTGCGTGCAGTTTTATTTGTTTTCCCTATCGAAGTGGATTTTTCTACAGAATTTTGCCAGGAACAACCCTTGTGTTGCCGTGGGTTCTTTTACGTGTGCTAAGAGCATGCTGCGCACGGGACCTCGGTTTATCGTCTCATCCGAATGACTAGCGCCCAGACCACCACTCAAGGTCTAGTGGAGGGGTAGAAAATATCGGCGGCTGAGCCGTGATTCGAACCAGCGCGCTCAGATTCTCTCGCTCCCTAGACAGACGCGTTATCTCTAGGCCATCACTCCACTCAGTGCTACACAATTTATAGAAACACGAATACAGCCAGCATACTTTGGCATGGCTGGCATCACAGCGGACGGAAACACTTATGGAAGTAAAACCTCCCTCGCAGAAACGTCAGTCGTAGCCCAAGAACGCGAAAGGAGCAAAAGTATTATTAACAGAGAAATGGGTTTTCCTATCAAATTTTAAACAGCTTATCACATCATTTCAAAATGGTAGAGAAGTTATTAATTAAAAAAAAAATTCCGTGCATGTGAAAAAAAGACGATAAAAGACATAAAAACTACAGATTTTACATCCGTACAAATTATTTCCCCGTCCTGAAAACCGCAGGAACGAAGGCACGTTGTTTGGGCAGGGTGAGAAAAACCAGGATTTGAGAAAGACAAGCAAGAGGCAAACAGACAGATACAGAGAGGAAGATACTGAGAAAGACAAAAGGCAGACAGAGGGGTGAGGGGGAGACTGTGGGGAGAGAAGGAGGGAGGAGAGACAGATAGATAGAGACAGACAGACAGACAGACATAGAGAGTGAGAGAGAGAGAAAGAGAGAGAGGGGGGGAGAGGGAGGGAGAGAAAGAGAGGCTGCGGAAGACAAGAGGCACGCGCACAAACAGAGACATTAGTTACTATCATTTTTACGTCGACACTGCCGTGGGTCATTTAACATCCAGTGATAACCAACCCTGGTGGAGTGCGGAAAGGGACATCACAATCAGAGGGGCAGCAGAGAAGAAGAAGGACCGGTTTTTGATGTGACCCTCTCTGGGGATCGAACTCACGAATCCAGAATAGCAGTGCAGTGGTCAACCATCTGGGCTATGCGGGGATCTTGGAGCAAGGGGAGATTTACATTTAGATTTTACATCCGCACCGACCTCTCGTGGTACAGCCGACGGTGATAACCATCCCAGGAGAACTGAGAACGAGAGAGAGAGAGAGACAGAGACAGGCAGAAAGAGAGAGAGACAGAGAGAGACAGGAGGGGAGAGAGAGAAAAAAGAGAGAAAGGAGGGAGAGAAGGAGAGAGAGAGAAAGGAGGGAGAGAGACAGACAGAAAGGAGGGAGAGAGAGAAAGGGAGTGAGAAAGAAGGGAGAGACAGAGAGAGAGAGAGAAGGGATAGGAGGGGGGAGGTGTGGCAAGGGACCTATAGACACTATCTGGCGCCACCAGATGTGCGGTATCTGCAGACCTCGTCTGGCTGAGCGCTGGGAACATACTGCGTTCAAATCCTGCGCCTCACATTAAAGACGGAAAACCAAAAGCAGTTCTCGTCATTGTTACCGTCCTGGTATTGTCAGTGTGATGTTAGATAGACCTCCTCCTCCAGCCCCTTACACCACCACACCCACACACACACACACACACACACACCACACACACACACACACTCCTTCGGGGTGATTAGCACACTAATCATTCATCTTTACCTTGACTCAAGAGTTACAGTAACGAGATGGTCAGCTATGTGTCCAAAGAACTGATGATATCACAAAACTCAGGACTTCGAAATGTGACACTTGCCACTTCCGCTAAACAGATGCCCGGGACTGAAGGGGGAGAGGGTGATGGTTGATACAGTTACGTTGCTTTGACTCGACGTAACAGAAGAATCAATGACCAAACAAGCTCACATCAACAACGACAAACACGAGGGCCATCAACAGAAAATCCCTCATATCCGGGGAAACTGCAGGGAAAATTAGGCATGAATCATAAAACTGACGACCGAACTGACTAAACAAACCAAGAAGCCGCCACTGGCAGCGAGCTCCAAGCCGCCATCCATCATTCGATTAGCCAATGGGAGAGCGGAAAGAAACAACTGCTTGTTGACACTGCTCTCTCTCCATCCATCAAGGCGTCACCGGGGGCATGAGCTCATTACCTGTTACGGGTCAGCTTCACAGTCCTCCCTCAACTTATTACTACCCGCCATCCATCTCCTACCGGTGTCCCCCCCGTGCGGGAAGGCCTTTCCTATGCGTCATCGTGGCACCCCGAGTCACGGGTGTTGATAGTGACTGATGTGATTGGTCGGAACAGCTTCAAGGCCCCGCCCCCATCTCATTGTGTTGCCATTCGCCGCCAAAGGGGAGACGTCCACAGAGATGCAAAAATTAATGTTTTTTTTTTAGTTGGCTTCTTCCAAGTTCGTTTTCTGCAGAGGCATTCTCGTCTAATAGGGCTGGCTGTTAACTCAGTTTAAGTACACGCATCATTATGCTATCTATGAGCTGGTAAATTAATTTATGCACCAAAAATGTGCTCCTTGAATCTTAGACCTCAATGAAGGACGTGTTTTGGAATATGGAATTTTAACATAATCTGATTTACAACATGAGCATAAGGTGAAAGGCCAGCCTTATGGATCAAACGACGTACAGTAAGTATTGGCTTGCCTGAGCAAAGTTAGGTCTGAAGGTGTCGGCGGATTCATGGGGGGCTGTTGTTTGAGGGAAGTGGTGGCGGTCTCCACTCTTGGCAGGAAGCTCACTCAGTCTGGCTCCGCGACTAAGCCATTATTGTCGTTAATAGGGGGCTCAGTAGGTCGTGTCCTAAATACGTTGACTCAGAACAGGCCTGTTAGGTCTGAAGATTATGTCATATGTGACCATCAAACATTGGCTTCAGCACAATGTTCCAAGTCTTACAATACACACTAAACTTTACAAACACCATTGCTTCCAAGAAAACAAACTTGGGCAATAAATTTTAGCGTCCCAATTTGTTCCCTTTTCTTACTGTCTAAATGTGACTGGCTATTTTGGCAAGAGAATTCCAGTATAGAACGTCCATTACACGCGCTGGGCGCTGGAATGTGATTTGTAAAAATATATATTAAAAATTCCAGAATTTCAGGACAGACGCATTGGAAAGAATTATGTTATGTTTTTTCCCATCATGTGTACGATTTAGATTGGAATAAAACGATAATGTCTAGCTGTATTCATTTTTTTCTTTTAAATTATTGCATGTCGGTATACAGACATTTATGTAATTACATAAAGCACCATAGCACTGTATCGTTTTTCATTTCGCATTGTCACACCGTAATGTCGGCTGTTTGTATTGTGTTGTTATGCGTTGGGACATAATTCCATTAGCACATTTATTTGCACAGAACAGTTAAACTGCAGAAGAGGCTAGTAATCGACTTTATAAAATGAAATGATGACAGAGTCCTTCGTTCCTCTGTTCAGGTAAAGAGATCTATCGAAACCTAGAAGATGACACAGAGAGAAAACCAAAACAAAACGGGACAGACAGGCAGACTGTCAGACAGATACAGAAGTGAAGTTCTCTGTGCGGCCTGCATGGTAAAACACATGGCAGCAAACGGTTGTCTGTGTCGGATATTGTGGAACACTTTCCTTTCATACAGCAGCACACTCCCTCTTTCAGGCCTGTTTTCAAAAGATGACATAAAAAACCAACACATTTCAGAAGTAAACACACAGAACGAGGAAAGAAGGAAGAACAGCAGGCGCTCTGTCCTGTCAATACCCTCCAGTGGACAGCTGACTGTTCACACGAAGGTATCCACCGTGATCAGATACAAATGCAAAACAGTGAAATTATCTTTGAGCGAATATAACAACAAGAAGACGGTGACTATGGTAGCCACGAAACGACCTCATTATCTATGATGCAATGTAGGCCACAATTATATCAGTTGAAAATAACAGGGGTGGGCTGCTACCGGCAATAACTATGATTTTGCCGGGAGAGGTGAAAATGAATTCCGGCTTTCTTCTGCCCTACCCCTTACATCGAATACGGAATCTGACTGTCTTTCCCCCTAACTTTAATCTCCCCACCACCCTCTCTATCCCTGTCTGTGTGTGTCTGTGTATGTGGAATCCCTCTATCTCTCTCTTCTTCTTCCTATGACCAGATAGCATCGTTCATGTCCCGCACTCCCTGACAGTGGAACAATAGAGGGTCTATTCTGCGTTTGGCAACAGTGAACCTGCCTGTGTGAGCACATTTCCCGAATACCTGCACAGGTAAATGCGGCCTGCTGGGTCACAAGGTTAACAGTTGATTTCGAACAGAGTAACAACCCACCTTTATATTACTTTACTTAAAAAAAAAAATTCCGTTCTGTCCTAAAACAGGGCCAACGAAATTATCATGGGCGTCGACGGAATCTGTGCAATTTCTCGGGTGACCTTATTCGAGACATCTGGTTCGGCGCCCAGCCCAGCTGTATAGAGTAGAATCCGGCATGAAATAAAGAAAGACACGTTATAGCACTTTTTTCTCTCCAGGTCGTATTTGACTGGAATGTATGTTTTGCTAACATTCACAGAACGAAGTTGTGGCACTTGTCAGTGAAAATTTAACTAACTACATACTCAGCACGCGCGCGCACTCTCTCTCTCTCTCTCTCTCTCACACACACACGAACACAAACACACACACACACACGAACAAAAACACAAACACAAACATACACACACACGAACACAAACACGCAAACACACACACACATGCATATACGAAAATCTATATACACCAACAAGCACGCGCACGCAATGACAAAAAGAAAGGAACTGAAAGCAAGTCGATCCAGTCTCAATGGCCACGGCTACATCAATATGAATGTTTTTTTTAAAATCCTTAATGAAAAGGTTAGACGACAAAGCAATATATTTTACAAACCGCCTGTCAGTTAATTAAGCAATGAAAATTTGATTCATGCAGACAGTCAAACAGACAGACAGAAAAACGAGCACACAGGATAGGCAGACGGACAGACAGACAGACCAATAGATAGAAAGACATGTTGGTCATAATCTGACTGATTGATCGGTTTATCGACTGATTCAGCCGGCGTGGTTTCGCTCGTTAAATAAACACGTGTTGTCTGCCAATGCACAACTGGCAACCCTTCACCCCTTTTATAAACCTGTGTGTGTGTGTGTGTGTGTGTGTGTGTGTGTGTGTGTGTGTGTGCGTGTGTGTGTGTGTGTGTCCTGCGCTCCGTCTCCCTGTCTCTCCCCTCCCTCCACTCACACACACACCCTCCTGCTCCCTACCCCCCTCTCTCAATAACTCATTCTCTCTCTCTCTCTCTCTCTCTCTCTGTGGCTGAAACACCACAAGAGTGAATGACTCAGCATTAGAAGCTTTTGCAGAGTTTCGTGCATCACACAGCAACCCCCCACCCCCTCAACTCCACCACCACTCTCATTCCACCAACCGTTCCCCTCCATCCCTCTTGTTCTCTCCCCCCCCCCAACCCTACATTCGCCCCTACCCCCCCAATCCCCGCCCCCAACCGATCCCCTTTCTCTTTCAACATCACCATCATCACCACATCGTTTTGCCACCACCCTCTCTTCTTTTTCCTTGGAGTTGGGGGGGTGGGGGGGTCGTGGTTTTAACCCGTGCCCGCCCCCCCCCCCCTTCGTCCCTCCAAAAAGTCCTTGCCCATCCTCACCCCCCCCCATCGCCCCCCCCCAGCCCCCGTCCCCCCCAAAATATCATTAACCATGACACAGTTCTAGCTCGGAGGCCTTTCTACAGCATGCCATCGGATTGAATGATGGCTGTTCATCCAATTCCACATTGCTCCATAACACCGGCGCCCTCCGCTTTAAAAAAAAAAATGTTTTTTTAACACACACACACAAACGCGCACGCGTGTACACACACACACACACGCACACACATGCACACATACACACACACGCACAAACATATACACATACACACATATGCAAAAACATACACACACACACACATACACATGCACGCACAAACACACACAAACACACGCAAACTCACACACAAACGCATGTGCATGCATACAAACGAACATGTGCATGTGAGAGCAAACTCCCCAGCTGAGCCCTGTCCCTGCTTCCTCTCAACCCTGTGTGACAGGGCCCATTGAAACCTTTCTGTCTGTCAGAGTGGCTGAAGTTTGTCCCAGAAAGTGGCTAAAGTTTGTCCTAGAAATGGAAAAGAAAATCAGACCAGAACAAAAGTAAAACGAAAAACAAAGGGCGGGAGGGAGGTGGGGTAGAGGGGAGGGGGGGGGGGAAAGCAAAAACAGAACACCATAATGATGATGAAATGAACAGTAAAGTAGCTATTTACTCCCAGATTAAACTAACTGTTGCTCCGACGATAAAGAGAGAGAGAGAGAGAGAGAGAGAGAGAGAGAGAGAGAGGTGGTGGTGGTGGTGGAGAGACAAAGAGAGAGAGAGGGGAAGAGACACAGACACAGAGAGAGACAGGTAGAGAGAGACAGAGAATTCCCGGGGAGACAGAGATAAGAAAAAGGGCATAGATGTCTTTCTACACAACCCTGTACAAAAGTCGTGATCAAATCCCACCTCTTACCACCACAACGTGACCTTCCACCCGCCTACACACACACACACACACACACACACACACACCATCATCATCACCAACACCCTCCCCCAAACAACCACTGTCGAACGTACATGCATATTAATGACGGAAACAATCAGCTCCGCGCGCCGCTGTGATGTCACAAGGAGTGGTGACGTGTTCTGAGCCCGTGATGTCACACAGTGGCACAACTCGTCATTTTCGCATCAGCGCTCAGAACGAACCCTGGTGGTTGCGGATGGAAGGAAGAGGAGAGGGAAGTCGGAGAAGGGGGCTGGGAGAATGTCGATGAGTCTGACAAGGTTTTAATAGCGATTTAGGGTCGGGGGATGGGAGGGGGGGGGGGGGGATTGAACAGATTGACAACATTACCATTCTGTTTACTTCGATCATGGACAGTCCGAGTGGAGCTTTTCTTCAGCGGGGCGGGGGGAGGGGTGTATGGGGAAGGGGGAAAGGGGGGAGGGGGGCGGCGAGGCTGGAGTGTGCGTGCATAAACAGAACCATGTAAACATGCCTGATGTCTGTCTGTCTGTTTCTCTCTGTGTCTATGTCTGTGTGTATGTATGTGTGTGTGTGTGAATGTTGATTATAGACTAAAATTAAAACATCGGGAAGATGAGAGAAGAATGATCGAGACAAAGTGCAAGCCACATGAAACAGCAGGTAGACTTTATCCATGCACCAGAGAAAACTCCCAAGCGGCGCCAGTTTCTCCGGGTTCCTCGCAATGAAAACAAAGCTGAGCACCATGTGTTTTGTTGGGGTTTTTTTCTTTGTTTGTTGTTGATGTTTTTAGCCACCCCCATCCGCTTACATACTTCCCACGACCACCTTCCTCTCCTCACCACACAGGAGACACGGACAGGGGCAGTAACTGAACATGAACAAGACGAGAAGGGGCGATGGAGGAGGAGGAGGAGGAGGAGGAGGAGGAGGAGAAGGGGGGTTGGGGGTGTGGGGGTGGGGGTGGGGGGGGGGTGAAGAGTGAAAATACCAGAAGAAAAAAATGTTCGGATCGCCCGGGAACTCAACTTTCAGTGAGTCACTAATATCTCCCTCCCCCCTCCCCATCCTCTCCGACCCCCCCGCCTTCACACACACACACACACACACACACACACACACACACACACTCTCTCTCTCTCTCTCTCTCTCTCTCTCTATCTGTCTCTAAAGCGCACCGTGCGCTGTAGAGTTGTCAGCGATTAACGCGTTTGAGTTACCAGTTACTCTCATTAAAGTGTCTGTTAGTTTGGTGGATCAACTATTCTTACAACGAAAAGTTTTTATTTTATTTTATTTTATTTTTTTTAAGTATGCTTGTGTACTGACTCCCACTACCTAAGGGTCAAGTAAAGCGAATGGCTTAAATATGACTCTCTCTCTCTGTCTGTATATCCTCCTTTCTCTGTATGTCCTTCTCTCTCTCTCTCTCTCTGTATCCTCCTCTCTCTCTCTCTGTATGTCTTTCTCTCTCTCTGTATATCCTCCCCCCACCTACCTCTCTCTCTCTGTATATCTTTCTCTCTTTCTCTGTGCATATCCTTCTATCTCTCTCTGTATATCATTCTCTCTCTGTCTGAATACCATTCTCTCTCTCTGTATATCCCTCTCTCTCTCTTTCTCTCTCTCTCTCTCCGCCTCCTCCCCTCTTTCTATCTCTCTCTATATCCCCCTCTCCCTCTTTCTCTATCTCTGTATGTCCTCATCTCTCTCTGCCCCCCCCCCTCTCTCTCTCTCTCTCCGCCCCTCCCTCAGCCCCCCCCCCCCTCTCTCTCTCTCCAACGAGGCCAGCGGTGTAAAAACGTTTCAGTCACAGACAACAACTCAGTCAGTTGGCCATCAGTGTTGCCATCAGTTCGTGAAAAACACAAAGAGCGAACAACTGTCTTTCCCCGATCCATCATGGCACACAGAGTCGCCGCCCCTCACCCGCACCGCGTCACCTCGCACTGTCATTGGTCAGAGCCGTGCATATGCAATGAACTGTATGTGTCACTTCCTGTGCCATTGGTCACAGCAACCGTGGCGCTTTCTCTTTGTCGGGAATGGGTGGGATGAGGAGGGGGAGGAAGGGGGGGGGGGGGGAAGGGGAGGGGAGGGATGGGGTGGGTGATGGTAAGTTCCGACCCAGAGTGTTTTAATAGCAGCAGTGTCTCTTTTTTGTTGTTGTTGGGAGAACTACCACGGTGTCTGTAAACGTTCATTTTACGGCTTGTTTTAGGTACGAAACTTCTTCCTGTTCTGGTGTGTGGGAGAGGGGAAAAAATAAGAGGACTGGTGTCGTCAACAGACACGGAAGTTATGTTGTGTAAGGACTGGCATCGTCAATAAACATAGAAGTTTTGTTTCCCCAACAAATATATGTATATATGGTGAGTCACTATAACCCATATATATATATATGGTCTGAAAAGACACAAAAGCAATATCATATAACACGTTATGCAATACAGGGATGAGTAATACTGTGTCCAAACCTTTCATTTACCGCCCCTTTGTTTTTGAAGCGGGCGATGGTACAACAAGGGTGTCCTTTGTTTTCACGAGCTATCGGTGTTGACGATTTCGTTTTCATTTAGTGAGCGTGAATGAATATAAGCTTTTCCCGAAAAACAGGGCGTCAAAATTAGGGTGTATTCAATGCACTGTTCGTGCAAGGTTGTTTTGTTTTGTTTGGTTATTT
>NC_134879.1:35830460-35832960 GCF_041734735.1 Babylonia areolata
ACTACGCAAGCAAGCGCGTGTGTGGGTGTGCGTGCGCACGTTTGTGGGCGCGCTTGCTTGCTTCTGTTTGCTTATGTATGTGTCTGCAACGGTGTAAGCCTGTCTCCACACCTTATTCACGTGCTCACATGCACACACTGACAACTATTCTTACTGATAAAGACGACTTATTACCCCACGAAAACCAAACAAAACACAAAGCCGCGCCCACAGCAATAAACGCAGCAGCAATAAGATTCTGATTTCACAACACTTACGTAAGCAAGTGACGACCTCCTCTGCTGTTGGTCATGAACCCACGTACGTGTGGGCATGGCTGGCGGGTGTATGAGTGAGCGTACCCGTGAATCAGTCTGGGCTCCATCCACATGGGCTGGTCCCGTTCGGTGAGGTGTGCAGGGCAGGGGAGAGAGGAAGAGAGTGAGTGATAGGAAGGAAGTGCTACAATATGTTGAAATTAAAAGATTTCTTTTTCTAAAGCCACGTTTCACCACTCCCGACGAGTGGGGATTTTTTTCTGTTTTTTTCCCCCCTCCTTTTTCTTCTCTTTCTTGTGTGTGTGTGTGTGTGTGTGTGTGTGTGTGTGTGTGTGTGTGTGTGTGTGTGTGTGTGTGTGTGTATAACATCAATGTATCAGTTACTCATCTTCGCTTCCATTTTCTCAAGAGTTAGGGTGAAATTATGCCAACTTGTGGTGATTGTGTATGTATGTGTGTGTGTGTGTGTGTGTGTGTGTGTGTGTGTGTGTGTGTGTGTGTGTGTGTGTAAGTGTGTTTGGGTGTATCTGGTGTGTGTTTGTGCTTGAGCACGCGCGCACGCGTGTGTGTGTGTGTGTGTGTGTGCGTGCGCGTGTGTGTGTATGTGTGTGTGTGTGTGTGTGTGTGTGTGTGTGTGTGTGTGTGTGTGTGTGTGTGTGTGCGTGCGGTGTGTATATTTGTGCACGTGTGTCTGTGTGTAACTTTGCCCGAGTTCTTGTTTGTCTCTGTGCGATATAAGAGCGCTCGCGCCGCTGTCGAATCTAATAATGACTCCAAAGATGACCGGAATATAGAAAAAAGCTCCTAAGGGAAGCTATATAAATCCATAATTAGATTTTCAATGGTTAAACGTAACTGAATCGTGTCTGTTCATTGCTCTTGTCGGTGAACTCACTCTTTCATCACGGATATTTCTAAACTGTCGCATAAGAGGACCGAAAAGCAAACTGTTCAGAAACAAAAAAAGAAAGAGTACAGTCATGGTCATTGCATGGCTGTCAGAGCATGTGACGGATATTGTCCCCTTTACCAAGCAAAGCATTATGTTCTGTGTTGCAAACGGCTTTTAACATTCATCATTTTTTTACAACCTAAATTGTACAAAAACAAAACAACAACAACAACCACAAAACTCCGTTGATTGCGCATTCCCTTTTACATCTTTCGATAGCTCTCACGCCATTCGTTTAATCACTCACTTCAGTCCACACTCGGTAAAATTAGTCAGATGGTTCGACTCTGGGGAAATTAAAGAACAAACTGATTCACGCCACATACCTGACTTAAACGAGTGTGTGTGTGTGTGTGTGTGTGTGTGTATGTGTGTGTGTGTGTGTGTGTGTGTGTGTGTGTGTGTGTGTGTGAGACAGAGAGAGAGAGTGTGTGTGTGTGTGTGTGTGTGTTCGTGTATCGTTTGAGTCACAGGTGTTGTATTGAGATTCGGCGTTTCCCTTCAAGCAGTCTTTCTCTTTCACTGTTCCCTCCCTCACCCCATAAACACACACTTCGGTGTCCTACGAACGCATAACACACACACACACACACACACACACACACACACGCATATATATATATATATATATATCCCCCTCTCTCTCTCCTTTGTCTGCCCATCCCTCCCTCCATCTCATCTTTTTCTCTAACACACACACACACACACACGCACACACACACAATCAAATCACATCACATATTTAGTGAATAGACGAAGAATGACCAACCAACACACACACACACACACATCATTCTAATCTTTCTGTTTTACTCATTCTCCACGTGGACATGATCAAACGAGCCGCCACCGAACCGCGCAGCGAAATGTAGCGGGCGATGTGTGTGTGTGTGTGTGTGTGTGTGTGTGTGTGTGTTTGTGTGTGTGTGTGTGTGACACGCTTGACTGGTGTTACGCTGGCGATGAGAATGGTGACGGCTCCGGTCTGCTTCATTCAGTCACACACCGCGTCTCACCCTGTTGCCCTGGTAACCTGATTCACAGTCGGCAGTCAGTGATGGGGGAGACTCAAACTAAAGATCTCACAGCCTCGCTGACTGAATCATGGCCCTTGCCTTCGTAGTTTACACAGGAAAAAAAGAATATGATATGGAGACAGAGAGAGAGAGAGAGAGAGAGAGAGAGAGAGAGAGAGAGAAACTGAAACTGTTTAATGTCATTAGCATACATGCCATAATAACAATGGGGTCCACAATTTCATGGGTATTGTCCAAGAAAAACAAACATTGAA
>NC_134879.1:35837960-35845460 GCF_041734735.1 Babylonia areolata
TGCTCTAACAAAATATCTACAGTCATCAGTATGTGAGACAGGACATTAAACAAAATTCAGCATCATCATTATTTTTTTTTTTTTAAATAAATTTTTATTGTATTTTATTTTCTCAAGGCCTGACTAAGCGTTTGGGTTATGCTGCTGGTCAAGCATCTGCTTGGCAGATGTGGTGTAGCGTATATGGATTTGACCAAACGCAGTGACGCCTCCTTGATCAGCATCATGAAGCCCAGGAGCCAGTTGCATTGCTCGGACGGAAGAGCCTAGTATGGTCGTAACCCGCTACTAACTGTGTGTAGTATGGAACTGACCAATGGCGTAGTTCGGTCAACGTAGGCATTTAGTCACGTGTAACTGTCAAAAAGTTAGAACCAAGCAGTGCAACTGGCACCTGGATCAGTTTCATCCTTCCGACAGGAGTTCAGGTGCTGGTGCTGGCGTCACCCGTGCTGGACAGGTCGCAGGGGAGAGAGGGTGAAGACAGTGAGCGATCAACGTGTGAAGTAGGCCATTCAGAACAATTATCTAAAAAAAAAAGAAAGAAAAGGTTCATTGTTCTATGTGCAAAAGGAGCAGAGGATCAGCATCACCATTCTGAAACGTGTGTGTGTGTGTGTGTGTGTGTGTGTGTGTGTGTGTGTGTGTGTGTATGTGTGCGCGTCTGTCTGTCTGTCTGTCTCTGTGTGTCTGTGTGTGTGAATTTGTAAGTGTGGCTGCGTGCGTGAGTATGTGCGTGTTTCCTTTGTATTTTTTTTCTGTCAAATCTTTGCAGTTTTCATTTTATCATATTTCTTTTCTTCTGGTTGTTTAACTGGTTCTCTGGTGACAAAAATTGGTGATTATACGATCGTATATAGCTGTTGTTCATGTCAAATTGAATTCAAAGGGGTGGGGGGTGCGGGCGGGGGGTAGGGGGGGAGGGGGGGGGGAAGGTGCGATCTACCGACCCTCTGGAGTTGTGGAATCTCCGAGTGCAAGATACAACCCCAGCAACACAGACAAAAGGCCTGTCACTGCCAGTTGCATCGCTTGGTTCTAACGTTTTGACAGTTACACGTGACTAAATACCTACGTTGACCGAACTACGCCCTTGGTCAGTTCCATACTACACACAGTTAGTAGTAGTGGGTTACGACCATACTAGGCTCTTCCGTCCGCGCAATGCAACTGGTTCCAGCTGGAGACAGAAAAGGAAGCAAGAAGTACAAAACAGGAAAGAAAGTAGAAAGAAAAAAAAAAGAAAGACAACCCGGACAGAGCTCCTATCCACACAGGCTCTGTGATTGCCGAATCCAACATGCCCCACTCGCTGCGACTCGCTGCAAGAACCAAATATGGTATTTGTGTCAGAACAAGAAGAAATGAGAACCAACCACACCTAAAAGCGACAGTTTCAGTTTCAGTTTCACTTTCTCAAGGAGGCGTCACTGCGTTCGGACAAATCCATACACGCTACACCACATCTGTTGAGCAGATGCCTGACCAGCAGCATAACCCAACGCGCTTAGTCAGGCCTTGAGTGCATGCTTACATATTTGTGTACCTATGAAAGTGGATTTCATTTTACGTAATTTCGCCAGAGGACAACACTCTCGTTGCCATGGGTTCTTTTTCAGTGCGCCAAGTGCGTGCTGCACACGGGACCTCGGTTTATCGTCTCATCCGAAAGACTAGACGCTCAGTTTGATTTTCCAGTCAAACTTAGGAGAAAGGGCGAGAGCGGGATTCGAACCCACACCCTCACGGACTCTCTGTATTGGCAGCTGAGCGTCTTGACCATTCTGCCACCTTCCTCCACCAAAGCGACAACAACAGCGGACTCACATAATGAGCGGTTCCCTTTCAAAACACAAACTAAATGAGTCCAACATATGTAGAGTGAGACACAAAGAAAGTGCACCGAATAAAAAGAAATATTCGTGGACCAAACGAAATATGAACTGATGTTATGCATAGTTCTCAACTGGACAGATGGAGAAAACAGCGAGAGAGAGAGAGAGAGAGAGAGAGAGAGAGAGAGAGAGAGAGAGAGAGAGAGAGAAGCCGATTGATATAGATAGAGAGAGACGAAGAACTGGGAAAAACAGCAAGAGACAGACAGACAGACAGACAGAGAGACAGACAGACAAAGAGGTCGATAGAAATAGATAGAGATATCATGAACTGGAGAAAACAGCAAGAGAGAGAGAGAGGGAGACAGACAGACAGAGAGAGAGACAGACAGAGAGACAGACACAGAGAGAGAAAGACAAAGAGACAGGCCGATATATATAGACAGACACACACACACACACACAGAGAGAGAGAGAGAGAGAGAGAGGGAGATGGCGAACTGTAAGTCATTCCATGGCAGACCAAACCTTTGGATCGGTCAGTGAAAGCTGTTATATGACTGGAACTTGGAAACGCAGAAAGAAGCGTGCAAGTCATACACAGGAATGCGCAGGATCTTTGTTACGCACACCAACCAGGCTCTCTCTCTCTCTCTCTCTCTCTCTCTCTCTCTGTGTGTGTGTGTGTGTGTGTGTGTGTGTGTAACTATGACTCCATGTGCCTTGCTCTGACCTGCCGATGCTCACAGCCGGACAAACATTCAAACACAAAAGCATTTCAGAGAGGAATAGCAAGGGCTGTGGGTCTGTCTTTCTGTCTCAGACTCTGTCTGTCGGTCTGTCTATCTCTCTATCTTCTTCTCTCCTTCTCTCTGTCAAACTCCTCACCCTTCTCCTCTCTCTCCCTTTGCCCCATCCCTCTGTTGAATCCACATCAACCGCCCGCCGCCCCTTCCCCGTCCACATTCCTGCAAATCTCTGTCAACCTGTTCATGTCTTGTTGTTGCTCAACACGCGCGCGCGCGCTAACAGACACACATGCGCGCGCGCGCGCACACACACACACACACACACTCCTATCGTCCCCCCCCCCACTCCCTCCACCTCCACTGCTCACTTGTCAGTTGTGTGACAAGCCATTTACAAGTGGGAATGAAATCCAAACACCGATAAACGGCGGGACAATTAGAACCACAGGCCCGGCCGTTTCCCTCTTGTCCCGGAGGCCACCCCTTCCACGCTGTGATGGACAGTTGTCGGAATGCTCCACAAAGGAAAGGATTCAACTGGTGACACAGCAGCTAACAACAGCATTTCAAGTGTCTTCTAACAATACATCTTGAGTGTCTTCTAACAATACATCTTGATTGTCTTCTAACCAGAATCCTAACCGGAACCCCTAATACTCTCCGTATTTTAACTCTCTCCATACGAACGGCGAAAGAGACGACGTTAACAGCGTTTCACACCAATTACCACCATCAAAATATTGCAAGCGGAAGGCTCTTATAATGAAGAGGTGAATGTTGACAAAGAATACCACAATTCTGACGACAGAAGCTAAAGGTTGGGTCATTGAGACACCCACTGGACATCCGAGGGGTCTGTGTTGAGGGGAAGAGAGGGCTGGCCGTACTGAGTGAGTTGAAACAAGACCGGACCGTCTGAATAACCATGAGTCACCATGAGACATTCTCCAAGATTATCGTTCACTTGGTTTGACGACACTATCGCGCATATCCTGCACTGTACAAAATAAGGTGTATTTTTGTGTATCTAGGAATCTGTTGTGTGTATGTGAAAAAAAAAGAAATCAGCATCATGTCTAAGCATTGCCTCTATTTTTTTTCAGCCAGTTTGTCGCCTGTACAATGAGCCACGAAAGAACTGTATAACATATTCAATGAACAGAAAGTTGACTGTAAGGAAGGGTTGGAAAAAAATCTCCAGCAAATAGGATAGTACTCACCTTGTTAAGCGTTGGACTTTCAATCTGAGGGTCCCGGGTTCGAATCTCGGTGGCACCTGGTGGGTAAAGGGTGGAGATTTTTTCGATGCCTGAACCCCCTTCGTGTGTATAAGCACGCAGAAGATCAAATACGCACGTTAAAGATCCTGTAATCCATGTCAGCGTTCGGTGGGTTATGGAAACAAGAACATACCCAGCATACACCCCCCCAAAAGCGGAGTATGGCTACCTACATGGCGGAGTAAATAAACAAAACCATCATACACGTAAAATGTTAAATGTTACATGTTTGTCTGAGTGTGTATGTGTGCATGCCTGAACCTGATTAAATGACACAGGAAACGAATGATGAGCGCCCAGTGGCAGCCGTCAGTCGGCTCTACCCAGGTAGGCAGACTGTTGTGTAAATGACCCCGTGTTTGTTAAGCGCTTAGAGCTTGGTCTCCAACCGAGGATAGGCGCTATATAAGCACCCATATCAATCAATCAATCAAAGTTAACCCATCTCTTGTAACTGATTGCGAGCACAATGCTAAATATGTTTCATGTTTGGTATCGGTTTCATGAAATGTGCAGCATTTAATAGACCCCCCCCTGGGTTTTCCTCAACTAAAAACGTATTGTCTTGTCTTGTTGACGGAACAAGAACACAGGTAACGACTCAAAATGATACAAGGAGAGGAAGCTTTCGACCCATGGGTCATCGACAGGCAAACCAAAAAATAAATTAAAAAATAAAATAAAATAAAAATTTTAAAATTTTAAAAAAGACATGGAGACAAAGAGATTTTAATTCGCCAATGTTTATATGAAAACACACACACACACGCACACACACACAACAGAGGGAGAGAGGGGTGGGGGAATAAAGACGAACAGACATCGAAGACAGTAGACTGCACACGTCTGTTCTGATTAGAATTCAATAATGTAGACAACACGCATCACCAGCATGTTCAAAGTATAGCACACATACATACGTAAGTGGGCGGATACATACAGCTTTGAATCAAAAACAGCATTCATTTCGTTTCCTTTACATCACACAGAGCGGCTCATTTGAATCATGTTAAACCTTGAGTTCACTAACTTTTCTGCCACTCAGTCTTCAGTGCGGTGTCGGTTCGTCTGACTCTCTGGGGTCTGCTGGTGCTGGTTCTGTGCAATTGGATTTCTGCTTTTGTTTCGTTTAATTTTCTTGCGCCTTTTATTCGTCACGTTGAATGTGGGATACCAATGAATCCACGATCTAATTTCCGTCACATTGTATTGTATTGTGTTGTATTGTATTGTGTTTCGCTTTTTGTCACAACAGATTTCTCTGCGTGAAATTCGGGCTGCTCTCGCCAAGGAGAGCGCGTCGCTACACGACAGGACCACCCATTTTTTTGTATTTTTTTTCCTGCATGCGGTTTTATTTGTTTTTCCTATCGAAGTGGATTTTTCTACAGAATTTTGCCAGGAACAACCCTTCTGTTGCCGTGGGTTCTTTTAAGCATGCTGCACACGGGACCTCGGTTTATCATCTCATCCGAATAACTAGCGTCCAGACTACCACTCAAGGTCTAGTGGAGGTGGAGAAAAATATCGGCGGCTAAGCCGTGATTCGAACCAGCGCGCTCAGATTCTCTCTCGCTTCCTAGGCGAACGCGTTACCTCTAGGCCAACACTCCAATGAATATACACTGATATGATACTGATAAGATTCAGCGTTAACTGATTACATTACATTATCATCATTATTATTATTATTATTATTATTATTACCATCATCATCTTGAATGTTTCACCACAGTGTGACTGAGGATTCGCAGCACTGTCGCACAAACAAGAGTTCCTATGTACGACTATTCTTTTTCGAATTTACAGACAGATGGCGGGGCATTTTAAATAAACAAAATCGTCATACATGTAACATGTTACGTGTCTGCATGGGTATACGTGTGCGTGACTGAACCCTGACTGAATGACACAGGAAACGAATGATGAGCGCCCAATGGCTGCTGTCAGTCCGTCAGCACAACCAAGGTAGACAGCCTGTTGCGCAAAATGATTCCGTGCTTGTAAAACGCTTAGAGCTTGGTCTCGGACTGAGGACATACGCTATATAAGTATCTATAAATAAGTAATGCTACAGTGAAACGGGCAGAGGCGTGGGGACGGTGGGGGGGCCGGGGGGGGGGGGGGGCGGTGAGGGGGGGTAGTGGTGGTGGTGGGGGTGGCGGCTGCAAATGTTGCTGGAACGTTATTGTCCTGTCGGACGATCGCTGTTCAGAAGGGAATAGAGATGATGATGATGATGATGATGATGATGATCGCCAACGTAATTAGGAAGACAATAACCATATTTAAAATGAGTCATCCTCTGCTTGCTGAACTCAGAGAGAGAGAGAGAGAGAGAGAGAACAACAGAGAAAGAGAGAATAGTCCAGATGCTTTTTCTTTTAATTAGCGCGCACATACACGCACACACACACACACACACACACACACACACACACACACACACACACACACACACACATTGTATAAAATGCATGTGTGCATTCAAGCAGCATCATGCACAATTATAACATGACAAGTTTCACAAGTATTATAACATTAAATAAGTAGCAACTGATGGGGAAATGTTATGCATTACACAACTACATTTCAGATGTTCCTATGACTGTTTATTTTAACGCCATGGAGGAAAAAATCCCATAAACTGCAGAAATGGAAAACAACAAATAAAGATATCCGTATTTCAAGAATATTCCTGATACATTTGAATTATCATAAATGAGTCTCTCTCTCACTGTCACACACACACGCGCGCGCACGCACGCACGCACACACACACACACACACACACACATATATACATATATATATATATATATATATATATATATATATATATATATATATGGGCGCGCGCGTGAGCATAAACACACACACTCACACACGCGCGCGTGTGCGTGTGCGCGAAGAGAGGTCGAGAGAGAGCGAGAGAAAGCGAGAGAGAGCAATAGAGAGAGAGGGTACAGAGACGAACAAGAGAGAAAGAGAGAGGCAGAAAGAGAACAACACAGAAAGACAGCGGCAGATACAGACATAAAGAACAGTCTTAAAGGGGGCAGGGAGATTGGGGGGGTGGGGGGGGGGGAGAAAATCAGAGAAAGAGAGGGAGGGTTCCAAAGAACGGCTCCAAAAATGACTAATTCTCCTTCCTCAATTAATCAGCGGTACTATGACCCCACCCCCATCCCCACACCCCCCGTCCCCAACCAACCCTCACCCTCAGTCCCTTCCCTCCCCTCCCCTCCCCACCCCACTTTCCATTATCCCCCCGATCCCCCCCAATGGTGTATTCAGGGAAGGAACAAAGAACGTTAGTCACTTTCTCTCTGTGACATCAGTCACAGTACCACCCCGCCCCCTCCTCAGCACTAAACCCTCTGTCAACAGAAATTACACTCCCTGCTCAGCGCTGCTACCACTGCTACTACTGCTGCTGCTGCTGCTGTTGTCCCTTCTCGATGTCTCTGTAGTATCTGGCAGTAACTCCAGAAGACGATGTGTTCGGTTGATACCATTTCACTGACTAACTGACTGACTGGCTGACTGACTAATCAATTACGGACTGACTAACTGGTCTGTTACCTGGATAACTAAATGTCATGTTACGCACTTCAAAACAAAGCCGGTTGTTCG
>NC_134879.1:35850460-35867960 GCF_041734735.1 Babylonia areolata
GCCTACATGTCATGCAGCCGGGCCTTTTTTTTCTGATCATGTGAAGAAAGGGATGTCATTTCTCTCCTGCCACCAGATCCACCACCACCCCCCTCCCCCGCCTGTCTAGCTGTTAGTCTGCCTGTCTTTCTGTTATGTTTTTCGCCACCCACCCCCACCTCCCTCTCTCTCTCTCTCTCTCTCTCCTTTAAGAGAAGTATATTGTAAAGCACTGCAGAAACAGACGTCATCAAACTCTAGCTTACTTATTACAGAACGAAGATAGTCCATGTCTGAGAGATTTAGGGATGTACAGATTTTACGCCTTAAGATTGCGAGATCAGTTGCTTACACTCCATGATTGATGTATTGTATGCATCTTCTTGTTTTTCTCCTTTTTTTTTCTCCCTTCACTAATTTTGGTTAACTAAATTTGTGTACAGGTCGGTGGCCTCACGAATTAGACCAGTTCAGAGTTCAGAGTTCTCTCTCTCTCTCTCTCTCTCTCTCTCTCTCTCTCTGTGTGTGTGTGTGTGTGTGTGTGTGTGTTATAAGAAGGCTATTTGCAAGTAATTCTCAACGTTGACCACAGACCTTTAGGAAAGGTGGGGGGGGGGAAAAGATGAGCCAGAACAGGAAATTGTGGACTGCCGTCATTATTTGAGGATAACCATCATGGTTTGTGGGTAATTGAAATCATCGACCAAGCGATTCTTTCTCAACAACGGACGAAGGCTCTGTCTACGGAAAGACTTATTCATTCCCGACGGATTTAATTCCAGAGTCTGTGAAATAAGACTGGTTCACTCATATATTCACAACAAAGCCAGGCGGCTTGCTGCCTGCTGTTGTGTGGAGAATGTCTTCGTTGTCAGGGAGCGCGGTATTTGTGTAGCAGGCCACGTGGCTTGGTCCATAGTGTTTGTTACCTGCCCGCACGGGCGCACTACTGACGTGTTTTATTGGCAGATCGATGTAACGAACCGCCGGATGAATCCACTCTTGTGTGACTGTCCCTCGTGCTTTATTGCTGATAGGCATCGTCAAAATGAAAGTGGGCGGGTCACTTGGTCCACAATAACGTAATTGCTTTCTCGCTTTCTTTCATACCACCGTTACCTGCCCCGTCAGTTCTGCCGACCAGTTACCCCTCCCACTCCACCCCTAAATCATGTCGTCATTGTTATCATATCATTATTTTTTCATCATTATCATCACCATCATCATCATCGTTATTGGTATTGTTGTTTTTCTTTTGATTTATTACATTTCTTATATATTAGTTTTCCGGCATTGCGGTCAGAGTTTTTAGACATCATCAAGATTAGCTCTGCAGGTCATTCAGTCCGGAACATATCTTACTCTCAATACTTTCAATGAATAATGCAGGATAACAGTATGCATCATAACTTCAAATTGAAGAACTTAAGAAAGATAATTATAATCTTTGATTGCCAAAAGGATCAACCAATGGCAAATAAAAACAAAACACGGTAAAGAAAATGACAGAATTGTTTGGACCGAAACATACGGTGCAAAAAGATAATAAACAAGAGAGGCAAGGCCTTCAAGACTCACTTGTGATACACTTTAAAAAAAAATCTAATCGTTAAAAAGTGTTCTGTATTTGTTATTATAAAGCTTCGGGTTAAAAGAAAAAGAAAAAAGAAGATGAAGAAAAAAAAGAAGAAGTCCTAACGGCAGATTCGAACCCCGCGTGTTCGGGTGAAAAGAAACTGTCTTACCATTACACTATCAGGCTCCTTAGCTGACGTTCAAAAATATAATATTTAAACATGCTTTTTTTAAAGGGCGATAAATCGATCGCGGTATTCGCAGTGAGAACGCTGTTTAAATCATAGTATTCTGGTGTATCTTGGGCATTCAAAAAATCTAGCCGTTTTCTCTAGATCTAGATAGATGTACAAGTTTAGTTACACCCGCCGGGAATGTAGTACGACACGGTCGATTCAATTTCTCTTTTATGTTCATTCTAGTTTTATAGTTTTAAAGTTGATATGGAAATTGAGTATTTTGTTAAACTAATAACATGTAGAGCCAATTACAAGTACTTCAAAACGTCGTATGAAGTGAAAAGGACTTCATTTTGAGAAAGGTCAAGACGAAATTTTTACGTTTCATCAATTCAAGGGTATTAACTCTCATGGTTTATTATTTTTAACTGTGAATTCCGACTGATTCTGTGGATATTTTTATGGCAGTTTGGGGCATAATCCAGTAAGTGATGAGGCGTTCACAAATCTTTCTCTGAATAAATATTTAACGGTCTCCTTCTCCAACTTTCCATCACATGTTATCGTGTATTGTCGATTGAATGTTGGATTGAACGGGCAGGTCAACAACTTGAAACAAAATGGCGTCGTTCGCGTTCGCGAAGAATATGAGCACGCGCTTTGAATATGTATAAATATGTGTACGCAATTGATTTTTGCCCATGACCTTCAGGGCTCAGCCAATAGATCTATAAAGTCCACTCGTCGTATTGATTTTAGTATTTTCCGAAAAAGACCACTTGGGCGAATGAACATAGTGAAAGCCCTGTACACTGAGAGTAAAACACACAAGCTTTTTATGTATTGAGTATAATTTCAAAATGTAATGTTTAAGATGAGAAAGATCATTTTAAAGCAAATTAAGCCCCCTAGCATTAATTACAGATTAATTTCCCCTTTTTACTATCTGCACCAAAAACATGCAAAATAAATATAACTTCCATGCTTAGCAAAAGAAGTTCCTTTTTGAACAAAAAATGATAAAAATGACTGCTCCTGTTGTTGTGTCAGAATATCAGATCAAAGTGCCAAGTTTGGAGAATAAAAAAATATAAATAAACAGTAAATTCGGTTTGCATATAATTTGGCTTCTTTTTAAATTTTTTTTTGTGCCCATCCCAGAGATGCAATATTGTTTTAAACAGGATGACTGGAAAGAACTGAATTTTTCGTATTTTTATGCCAATTTTGGTGTCAACTGACAAAGTATTTGCAGAGAAAATGGCAATATTAAAGTTTACCACGGACACACACACACACACACACACACACACACACACACACACACACACACACACACACACACACACACACACACACACACAGACAACCGAACACCGGGTTAAAACACAGACTCACTTTGTTTACACAAGTGAGTCAAAAACGAAAGAAAAAAGTCATCATACGTAAAAATGATCAACTCCCTGGAAACGTGAACAATGCAATGAGGGTGGTCTTGAATCACATTATTTGCCAAATATACCACTCTTTATATAGAAAAAAAACCCCAAAACATTGACGACTGTCTGACGACACCTCCCCATAACAAAAAAAAGAAAAAAAAGAAAAGAAATTCTGATTATACATATTATTAGTAGTGGTAGTATTTTTTTGTTTTTTTGTTTTTTTAATGTTTTTATCTATTATTTATTCACCTTTTTTTTTCTCAAGGCCTGACTAAGCGCGTTGGGTTACGCTGCTGGTGAGGCATCTGCTTGGCAGATGTGGTGTAGCGTATATGGATTTGTCCGAACGCAGTGACGCCTCCTTGAGCTACTGAAACTGAAACTGAGGGACGTGTTGGCGGTCTCCACTCTGGGAGGGACGCTCACTCAGTCTGGCTCCGCGACTAAGCCATTATTGTCGTTAGTAGGGGGCTTAGTAGGTGGTGTCCTAAGTTATGTTCAATCAGAACAGGCACCACTGAACACCGCCGAAGTGACTCAGCAGCAGTGCTGGGTCTCCTCTGGTGTGTGGCCTCCTGGCGACCTAACATCGATGGTTACTCGCGGACTGCCGACGCTGGAACTATGACGGACAAACCCGGGTGTGGCCGTGTATGCGGGAATCTAAATGAGCGGCGTGTGAGTACTACCACTGAAACAGTGCAGATTATGGGGCAGCAAAAAAAACAACAACAAAACAAACAAAAACAAAACAAACAACAACAACAAAAAAACCCTGATTATGTGAGTTCGTGACATCTTGAATCATCGTTACTCCAGATCTCTGAGCGTTGTTCATTATATTACATGTGTAAATAATTGTATTTCAAATTTGTCGTATCTCTCTCTCACTCTCTCTCTTTATACTACCGAATAAATTGAAAAAGAAAGCGTTATCAAGATTATCGTCGGTTTTTGTTTTGTTTGTTTTTGTATGTCTGTTGTTTATTTTGGTTTTTGTTTTGTTTTTGATGTGTAAATTCTTTTATGATAATATGAAAAAAAAAGAAAAAAGAAAAAAAGCGTAAAATCTTATTTATTCTATTTTTTTTGTGCGGTCATACCGCTCATCTTATACACAGTCCTGATCCAGAAAAGAGATTCATCATACGTATGAGGGGATGGATGCTAGCACACACAGTCATTTCCAAAGCATGACGATCTTTCATTCCAGCTCCCCTCCAGTCATCATACAGCTCAGTGATATCACCCAGCCTCCACTGACTCAAACGTCGGTCACTGGCCACAACTGGGGAGAAACATAGATGGATGGAAAGAGAGGAAGGGGGTAAAGAGAAAGAAGGAAGCAGACTCTTTATTGATTATATATCTATATGCAGTTATTTTTTATTTCAAATCTGAAAACATTGTTTCGTTTTAACAGATCCGGATAACTTAAAATAAATAATTTTCGACACTTTTAAAGATATACCAAATCATTAAAAAAAATTATTTTTTTACTATATCTTTATGATTGTGTTCATAAATATGCACAATATATAATGAATCTATTGTTAGTATTTAAAGTCAAGAAAAGTCATAATTTCGTATGAACAAACATATCAAAGCTGACTCACCCGGGAAAATATGCATAGTTTTGTTGTTGTTGTTTTTGTTTTTTTTAGGATATTTCGCAACATATTTCTCTGTGGGAAATTCGGGATACAATCCCCAGGGAGAGCACGTCATCACAGTACAGCGCCACCCATATTTGTTTTGTCTTTTTTCCTGCCTTCAAGTGTACAGAAGTTTGCACTGAAGGCCGGGACAACCCTTTTGCTGCCGTGTGTTCTTTTACGTGCGTTTAGTGCATGCTACACTCCGAGCCTCAGTTCATCGTCTCAGCAGTCCGAATGACTAAAATTTAAAATTTCAGACTGATCTTGTAATGCTTGTGTGGTTGTACAATGCCGTCCCAGAATAACTAGTTTGCGAGTATGCTTTTTTTTTCAGACCTTTATGTTACATATCTAAAGTAATGTAAAAAAAAAAGAAGAAGGAGAAGAAGAAGAAGAAGAAAAAGAAGAAGAAAAGAGCGAGGAAATGAATACATAAAAATTAGAAGAAGAAACTCGACACTTGCCCGTTTGTCATTTATGTATGTCTGCGTGTGTGTCGACTGAATGTGCAATGAACCCTCCAGTCATCCAGTCCATCAATTAACAAACCAGTATCTCACAATCAATTGATCAACCTGCCATGACAAACCCAATTTTGTTACATGGCCTAACACAGTAGTTATTGCATCTCTGTTACTCCGTCCCACTCTCTCCCTACATATCCCTGCCCCCCCCCCCTCTCTCTCTCAATGTGTGTGTGTGTGTGTGTGTGTGTGTGTGTGTGTGTGTGTGTGTGTAATGGCCATATGCGAATCTTTTTATTTCTGATCAAGTTTCGGGGAAAGTGCAGAGATCTTCTCAGTCATACAGTGAGAAGTCACAACAATTTCATGTTTGAAAATTCACACTGCCACATGACAGACAGCCGATTATCACCCAAAGCGGAAAAAACGTTGAACTGAATGACAGATAGCTAAAGGGAACGTGGGGTGGTGGGCTGGGGGGCGGAGGGGGGGGGGGGGGGGGGCGAGGGGGGAGGAATTTACTCAAGACTTTTCGAGGAAACGATTACATGAGTCAGAGTGTCTTTCGTACTTTCCGTCGGCAACACACGGAACTCGGATCATTGCTCAAGGCAAAAGAGGGCAAACCTTTCATGTACACGTATGGAGGAATACGTCGTCGGGATTTTGTGTGTTTCACGTTTTGACTAACTTGTCACGGACGACCTTTGATGGAGGTTTGAAGACTGAAAATGATAACACTACCTGTGATTGGTTGGCCTCTCCGTCTCCACCTCTCTCTCTCTCTCTGGAGGGGATTGGGGGTGGGAGGTGAGGTAGAAAACAAGGGGGAAAGAAGGAGGGGCACCTTGGGGACTGGGAAGAGGGGAGAGCTTCCTAATGATGAAGTCAGATGTGCTCTCCCCTCCCCCGTCAACTTTCCCACGCCCCCACACAAGTGCGTGTGAAAATCACTTGGGCAATCCGCTACACTCCCTTCCCCCCACCCCCTCCCACCCTCCGCTCCCTCCCCCCACTCCCCTCTCTCCCGGCCCCTGTTGATATCTGAGCCCAGCCCTGAATCATGAGTAAGCGGGCGTGCTGTGAGCAGTTTGTGAGGCACTCACGTGCGTGCAGCTTCTGATAACACGTCATTACTTTTCTTGTCTGTTATCGCTCATCGTTATAGGGAAAGCGAGACAATGACTGAGTGTGGTGACTGAATGATGATGTGAAGAAAATGACTTGTTGAAGGAGGAGGAAGCAGTGTACTGTTATTTCTTCAACTCGGAAAACACTATAGTTTGGTTGAGATTGATAACGATCGTTAGTCTAGTACCTCCATATGAAGTTGTTTCTGTCACATCACTTCTCTCTCTCTCTCACTCTCCCTCTCTCTCTCCTGGGACTCTGTGTGTGTGTGTGTGTGTGTGTGTGTGTGTGTGTGTGTGTGTGTGTGTGTGTGTGTGTGCGCGCGCGCGCGCTGTGCTGTGCTGTGTGTCACGGTGTTTGCGAATGTGTGTGCGTGTCCAGCGCGTCTCAGTGGCGGCGTATGTGTGTGTGTGTGTGTGTGTGTGTGTGTGTGTGTGTGTGTGTGTGCGCGCGCGCGCGCGCTGTGTGTGTGTGTGCGTGTGTGTGTGTGTGTGTGTGTGTGTGTGTGTCTGTCTGTCTCAATGTTTGTCAGTCTGTCTGTCCGGGCGATTTAATTTTTTTAATTTTTTATCTCAACTGACTTTGGGGGGAAATGGCAAACTAGCGTAGGGAGTTGAAGTGTCTGCTAAAAACTGATAGGGGGTGCATGAGTTTCTCGATTGTCACAGGTCCGTGTGTAATATGCATAGTGTGCAGTCGTCAAATGCGAGGACCTGCGAATATGGTCAGTGAACTTAATGGTTATTACCGTGAAGCATCACTGCTAATAACACAGCGTTCGCATACACACACACACACACACACACACACACACACACACACACACACACACTATCAGTCGCACACTGAGGAGAGGGAAAGTCAGTTGGTGACGGAATGTTAAAACAGCTGAGTAAAATATAAAGGACTGTGCAGGAACGAAAGGAGAATGTTAACAATGTAGGATTACAACGCTTTTTTTTCTGAAGTCTTACAATTCAATGATATTATCCCTCAACTGATATTATACTAATTTGAGGGTAGTTTTCTTGGTTTATTTATTGTTTGATATTTCAGGTAAAATGTGTGGAAGAAACCTTTTCTAGTGTTTACGCTTCTGGTTCTAAAAAGATTCGTCCTTTTCGTGTTTTCGGTGCTGATTTTAGTCTTTAGAAATAAAGAAAAAAAGGCCTCCAAAGTATGTTTAATGTTTTGTTATATGATAATTATTTATTCACACAACTGATATACCCATTATTTTGAAGTCACAATTGAACATCTACACGTCTATTTAGACTCTCTTTTTTTACGCTCAAGTTGAAAGTCAGATAACGTGTTTCAAAATAACAAATATTTCGCGTTTAAATCAGTGTTCATCGAATAAAAGTTGACCACAGAACTTTATGAAATAAAATTTTTAAAATGCGAGGAAAGGAGAGAAACATGGTTGTCAGTTTTCCAGTCGATTTCCTTCACAACTATAGTTATTTATCGTTTTCCTTTAATTTCACCCTCAATCGATCTATCGATCTCTGTAATTTCTCCCTCAATCGATCTCTTTAATTTCACTCTCAATCGATCTATCGATCTCTATAATTTCTCCCTCAATCGATCTCTTTAATTTCACCCTCAATCGATCTCTTTAATTTCTTCCTCAATCGATCTATCGATCCCCTTTAATTTCTCCCTGAAACGATCTATCGATCTCTTTAATTTCTCCCTCAATCGATCTATCGATTTCTTTAATTTCTCCCTCAATCGATCTCTTTAATCTCACCCTCAATCGATCTATATATCTTTATAATTTCACCCTCAATCGATCTATTTAATTTCTCTCTCAATCGATCAATCTATATCTTTAATTTCACCCTAAATCAATCTCTTTAATTTCTCTCCCAATCGATCTCTTTAATTTCTTTAATTTCACCCCCAATCGATCTCTTTAATTTCACCCCCAATCGATCTCTTTAATTTCTTTAATTTCACCCCCAATCGATCTCTTTAATTTCACCCCCAATCGATCTCTTTAATTTCTCCCCCAATCGATCTCTTTAATTTCTCCCTCAATCGATCTCTTTAATTTCTCCCTCAATCGATCTCTTAATTTCTTTAATTTCTCCCCCAATCGATCTCTTTAATTTCTCCCCCAATCGATCTCTTTAATTTCTCCCTCAATCGATCTCCTTAATTTCTCCCTCAATCGATCTCTTTAATTTCTCCCTCAATCGATCTCTTTAATTTCTCCTTCTATCGATCTCTTTAATTTCTCCGGTCTCTTATTGCTTTGCTTTTTTCTTCTTCTATTTTGTTGTTGTTGTTGTTGTTGCTCACTCCCAGTCACCGATCTTTCTCTCTCTCTCTGTGCTAGTCTCTCTCTCTTAATAATTCTTACATTCACTGCTTTTCATAATTCTTTTCTTTCTTTCCTTTTTCGTCAGTCGCGGCCTTAAAGTTCCCTGTCGGCTTTTCCTACCCCCCCCCCCCATGCCCCTCCGCACTCCCCACCCACTGCATGGGAAGGGGTTTCTGTGTCAGTGAAATCAGTCTCTACGGAAACTGAAGCAGAGAACGGTGTCTGGCTGAAACTGAGGTATGTATCACGTGCATTCAGTTCAGACCCTCAGCAGTGAAGTCACCTGTCGGCCTCCAACACAGCCTGTTTTCTTTCCAAACAACGCAGTTCCTCTGAACAACACTGGCTGCTGTGAGTCAACCAGATGTTCCCTTCCTATGCCTTCTTCGTCAGTACAGGTGCACTGACTTTTTTTAAATTTTATTTTTTACATGATTACTATCACAAACAAACGAACACACAGAGAAACAAAACAGGTTGACGTTTCACAACACCTGCACTGAGAATCTGAAACAGTATTGAACCTGCCCTTTCTTTGTGTGAAATATTCCTCAGTTGAACTGTACACAACAACAATGTACGACAATATTGTTGCAATGATGTCCGTGGGGTGTGTTCGGCGGTATGTGGAACAGTTTACTTCTCCAATAACCCGTCTTCAGATTCCCATTAATGTTTAATAATTATTGTGTGGGGGTGGGTGGGGTGGCGGAGGGTGTTAAGAATTGTACTAGTAGGGGGCAGGCGCATCTCATCAGAAAAGATTGAAGACAATCTGCAGACTGTGTGACAGTAAAGATCAGCCACAAGTGGACACACACACGCGCGCGCGCGCACACACACACACACACAACACACACACACCGCATACACACACACACACACACACACAACACACACTTATGCGTCCCCCAACCCCCCCCTCCCACACACACACACACACACACACACTAATCCTGCCGCCAAGTTTCCACCTTCTCTTTTGCAGTACAGCGTCAGTCAGTACTGTGCGAAAGGAGAGAACCAGCCTGCTGGCCGGAAAAAGAAAAGAAAAGAAAAGAAAAATGAAAGAAAAAAAATAAGGAGGGACGGAAGGCCTTGGCAGCCCGTGTGTCTGATTAACTCCTTCACGCGCTGATCGCCTAATTAGAAACTGACCTTGCTAATCCTCCTTCCCTCCACACTGTCTCTACCACCCCTCCTCCCCCTGTCTCACTCTCTGAGGCTGTATGCACACACAGCGAGCAGGCAGGACTGTGCAGGCAGCGGGGAGAGCACTGGAAGGCGCACACACACACACACACACACGCACACACACGCACACACACACACACCGCACACACACACACACACACACACCACAAACACACACACACCGCACACACACAGCACGCATGACGGAACGTCGGACGCGTTTCATTCAGATGTCTGTCTGATTCATTCCCGCGCGCCTCTGTTGTAGCCAATCACGGCTCGGCCCTCGTGTTGGAGGTCTGCGCCTTCAACTCATGCATGTGCGTGTCCTGGAAAGTTCTTTCAGAACTTCACGTTTGATTCTTTCATTTAACTTTGTGCCCCCAAAACCCCTCCCTATTTTTAATTTTTTCATTTTTTAATTATCATTTTTTTGGTCATGCTCTTCTTTACATAATAATAATAATAATAATTATGATAATAATAAAATGTAGGCGGCTTATATAGTGCAGTACCCCCATCTGAGATGGGGCTCATCGCGCTTTACAATAAGATATACAAATCTAAGACTAAGTGTCGTAACACAGTTTCAGCATATGACATTGGCTGAAATATACATATGTAAGACAATAACATAAAAAAATGGAAATCACAGTCTCAAATCACACCGGTTCAAATCATAGCAAACCAAAGCACATCACATTCGCCATTGTTAAAAACCTAAACACCAGGAAACCAGGTATCACGAAAAACACACCAAAAAGTCATCACAGATGCACAATTCAACACAAAGAGCACACCCAGCAACAAAAACCACAGCAAGCATATCAGTGCAGATGGAAAATTTTCAGTGAGAAAAGTACAGTTTGAAAAGATATGTTTTGAGTGCTCTCTTGAATGCGGGTGTTCGGGTGTAACGGAGGTGTGAGGGCAGTGAATTCCACTATTTAAGAGCAACAAAAGAACAGGAACGTTCACCGTAAGTTTTTGTACGAATCTTTGGAATAGACACTGAGTTAGACAGACAGGTGTGTGAAGGGCAAACGAGAGAGGAACGTAAAAAAAAAAAAAATAAATAAGAAAAAAAAAATCAGGGTGGGGGTCGGGATAGGTGGGGGGTGGTGGTGGTGGCTGCAGTGGTAGGGCGTGTGACTTAGTTGCTATGCATAAAACATAGGAAGGGAAGTCTGTAATAGGTTGTTTACTTGCATAATTATGTGAGTACCGGCTAAATCCTTTAATAAATGCCCCCCACTCGCTCCGGAAACACACACACACACACACACACACACACACAGCGGCGCTTTCACCAAACACCAGCGTGAACAGATTAACTCACTCAGTACGGCCAGTCCTCTCTTCTCCTCTACACAGACCCCTCGGATGTCCAGTGGGTGTCTGAATGACCCAACCTTTAGCTTCCGTCGTCAGAATTGTGGTATTCTTTGTCAACATTCACCTCTTCAGTATAAGAGCCTTGTGCTTGCAATATTTTGATGATGGTAATTGGGGTGAAACGCTGTTAACGTCGTCTCTTTCGCCGTTCGTATGGAAAGAGTTAACACACCCACCGAACCTTTGTCCCTGTCTCCTTCAGCCTCCCTGTCTCTGTTTCTTCTTTAACACACACTCACGGCATAGACATACACAGAGAGACAGAGACACAGACACACAGACACTGACACACACAGACACACACACACACACAGACACACACACACACACTCACACACACACACACACACACACACACACGCACACAAGCAGTCTCTTAAACAACGCCGTAATTTGTCACACACACACACACACACACACACACACACACACACACACACACACAAGCAGTCTCTTAAACAACGCCGTAATTTGTCACACACACACACACACACACACACACACACACACACACACAAGCGGTCTCTTAAACAACGCCGCAATTTGTCCAAGTTCTGTTCCAGTTTCACGCCCCACTGAGTGACCGGGATGACACACACTCAGACGCGCGCGTGCCGCGAGCTCATGAAGAATTAAAACAGACTAAAAGATCCAGAGAGACACACAGACAGAGACAGCCGCCAGTGAGAGGAAGAGACAGAGAGAGATAGACAGAGAGATAAATATTATCTTAACTCTGAAAGAGACGGTGGCTCTGAACTCGGAGGGAGAGACACAAGAGAGAGAGAGAGAGAGAGAGAGAGAGTGAGAGAGAGACCGTGAGTGAGAGAGAGAGAGAGAGAGAGAGAGAGAGAGAGAGAGAGCTCTGAAGTCAGAGACAGACAATACAGACCAAGAGAGAGAGAGACAGAGACAGACAGACAGACAGACAAACAGAGAGAGCTCTGAGACAGAGACAGAGGAAGAGAGCTCTGAATTACAAGAGAGACAGAGACAGACAGACAGACACACACACACACACACACACACACACACACACACACACACACACACACACACACACACGGTGAATGTCAATGGTGTCAAAACCAGAACCCCCAACTGAAGGAAAAATCGATCCCCAAACAGTATCAACACCTTCTGGACACTTTGTGTTGGAAATCCTCCACTCTCTCTCTCTCTCCCTCTCGGTAGACTGAAGTATCACGAAAGGTAATTATTTCCACGAATTTGCTAATTATTTGTGCATGTTATTTGTGCCATATTCATTGCGAAATCAGTAATATATCTTTCGAATGTGAAGCCCCTACTGAAATAAATAGCCTATTTAATGAATTAATCTCTCTCTCTCTCTCTCTCTCTCTCTCTCTCTCTCTCTCTCTCTCTCTCTCAGTGCGTGCGTGTGTTTTTTTTCGGCTTCACCAAAGCACCCGTCCAAAAAAGCCCCCCACCCCCACTAAAATTGTTTTGCATTTGCTCGCACGCGCGTGTGAGTGTGTGTGTGTGTGTGTGTGTGTGTGTGTGTGTGTGTGTGTGCGCGCGCGCGCACGAGCGAACCTATGTGAGTGTGTGCATGTGAGTGTGTACATGTGTGTTCGTGCGTGTGTGTATGTGTGCACGCACGTGCGTGTATGCGTGCGTGTGAGTGTGTGTGTGTGTTTGTGTGTGTGTCTATGTCTATGTGTGTGTGTGTCTATGTTTGTGTGTGCGTGCGTGTGTGTGTGTGTGTGTGTGTGTGTGTGTGCGTGCGTGCGTGCGTGCGTGCGTGCGTGCGTGCGTGCGTGCGTGCGTGTGTGTGTGTGTGTGTGTGTGTGTGTGTGTGTGTGTGTGTGTGTGTGTGTGTGTGTGTGTGTGTGTGTGTGTGTGCTGGAAATAGCGAGAAGAGTAGGATCAGGATAAAACGTAAATTTATTCGTTGGTTTTCTTTATCATTATTTTTTTTTAAGTTCACCGTCAAGAGGAAAAAACGGTATTATTGCCTTCAAGATATTTTGAAGAACATGGATTGTCGCATATCTTCTTTCAGAAATACCCCCTGGAGTCACGCTGTAGGGTACACGGGTCACCCTGATGTTCTCCCGGTACGGGTCTATGTTCTCCTTAATTTAATTTTACTTTCAGCAATGTCAAGGTTTCCCCGGGTCTGTATTTCCCCAGGTCTGTCTGTGTTCCCCCCAAATTTATGTTGCCTGTGTCTTTGTTCTCCGAGGTCTGTATTCCTACAGGTTTATGGCCACTGTTAACCATTACTGACCACACATCCCTTCAGTACGTCCTCCGTGGGACACATCAGTCTCTTCATCGTACCCTGGGGATGCATCGGTGTCCTAAACTGTCCCCCAGGGGACTGGTCAGTGTCTTAATTGGTCCCACAGGGGACTGGTCAGTGTCCTAATTGGTCCCAAAGGGGACTGGTCAGTGTCCTAATTGGTCCCACAGAGAGCTGGTCAGTGTCCTAATTGGTCCCCCAGGGGACTGGTCAGTGTCCTAATTGGTCCCCCAGGGGACTGGTCAGTGTCCTCATTGGTCCCACAGAGAACTGGTCAGTGTCCCAATTGGTCCCCAAGGGGATTGGTCAGTGTCCTCATTGGTCCCCAAGGGGACTGGTCAGTGTCCTCATTGGTCCCACAGAGAACTGGTCAGTGTCCCAATTGGTCCCCAAGGGGATTGGTCAGTGTCCTCATTGGTCCCCAAGGGGACTGGTCAGTGTCCTAACTGGTCCCCCAGGGGATTGGTCAGTGTCCTAATTGGTCCCCCAGGGGACTGGTCAGTGTCCTAATTGGTCCCCCAGGGGATTGGTCAGTGTCCTAATTGGTCCCCCAGGGGATTGGTCAGTGTCCTAATTGGTCCCCCAGGGGACTGGTCAGTGTCCTAATTGGTCCCCCAGGGGATTGGTCAGTGTCCTAATTGGTCCCACAGGGGACTGGTCAGTGTCCTAATTGGTCCCACAGGGGATTGGTCAGTGTCCTAATTGGTCCCCCAGGGGACTGGTCAGTGTCCTAATTGGTCCCACAGGGGACTGGTCAGTGTCCTAATTGGTCCCCCAGGGGATTGGTCAGTGTCCTAATTGGTCCCCCAGGGGATTGGTCAGTGTCCTAATTGGTCCCACAGGGGGCTGGTCAGTGTCCTAATTGGTCCCACAGAGAACTGGTCAGTGTCCTAATTGGTCCCACAGAGAACTGGTCAGTGTCCTAATTGGTCCCACAGAGAACTGGTCAGTGTCTTAATTGGTCCCCCAGGGGACTGGTCAGTGTCCTAATTGGTCCCCCAGGGGATTGGTCAGTGTCCTAATTGGTCCCACAGGGGACTGGTCAGTGTCCTAATTGGTCCCACAGGGGACTGGCAGTGTCCTAATTGGTCCCCCAGGGGACTGGTCAGTGTCCTAATTGGTCCCCCAGGGGATTGGTCAGTGTCCTAATTGGTCCCACAGGGGACTGGTCAGTGTCCTAATTGGTCCCACAGGGGGCTGGTCAGTGTCCTAATTGGTCCCCTAGGGGACTGGTCAGTGTCCTAATTGGTCCCACAGGGGACTGGCAGTGTCCTAATTGGTCCCCCAGGGGACTGGTCAGTGTCCTAATTGGTCCCAAAGGGGACTGGTCAGTGTCCTAAACTGTCCCCCGGGCGGACCGTTCTGAGACCGTCCCCCCCCATGTTGTTTCGGTCCCCCCACCCGACAACCATTATAATTATCCTGTTCTTCTCGGGTCCGCAGTTTGTTATATCAGCAATCGCTTTCATTAACATGTCCTGCTTTAAACTGCGAACGGTGTTTTTGGTTTCTTCAGGAATGAACTAAAAAGATCATGAAAAAAAAACCAAAAACAAACCCAATGACTAGATCGTAGTATCGTACTCGGATAGTGTTTATGAAAATAGTACATAGTCTTCTTTTTTTTTTTTTTTTTTACATAAATTTATTTTTTAATCATTACAAATTGGGGTTTTGTGTGGTTTTTTAAATTTTTTTCTCTGCCTCTTTTCGTTCTGTGTTCATCGGCTGCAACTTCCACGTGGACTGGAATCTATAAATGGGTTTTTAAGTGTATGATTGTTTTTTTCCCCAAGAATACAGGCTGCCAGAATGTGTTTTCGTAGGAAATACAAGCTGTCATGTGTTGATTTGTTACTCGATGTAAATACATGTTGAAAACGCTTAGATCCATGTTGAACAGGCGTTTTTTTAAATTTCTTTTTCTTCTCATTATTACTGTCATTATTACTAGAATTTGTAGAAGCAGCAGCAGCAGCAGCAGCAGTAGTAGTAGTAGTAGCAGTACGATTTTGTTAATTAGACCAAACCAGCTGCTTTCTTGTCGAACACTGTATCCGCTGAAAAAACACACCAAAAAAACCACCGTGTCTATGCACAAAACACGGACTTGCTAACTAATCAGGAAGTCGGTACTGATAACGAAAGAGCCAGGACCTAGGAAGTACTTCCTCGGTAAGCGATCGCTCGTCACTGATAACGACACGCTTCCATGGCAACAAAGGGTTATGCCAATCATGATTCATCATCATCATCAGTCACTGACGCTGACACAGTCAGTCCATGAACTCACACGGGGCAACCAACCGCTCGGCGTGTGAGTGTGAGTAAAACGATGAGTATTGGGTGCTGCTGGTGATGTACCCTGCTGCTCATTGTGTGAATCAGAGCGGAGAGGGACAGAAGGATGGGTTTGGTTCACCCCTTCACACACACTCCTGACCGCTGCTGGCTGACCACAGGCTGTGCTGGGATGGGAGGGATGATGGCTTCCACAGTGATGGACAGAGCGGAAAGGCTGGGATGAGCGCAACAGATGCACACACACACACACACTCACACACACACACACACACACACACACACACATATATATATATATACAGAGAGAGAGAGAGAGAGGGCAAGACAAGACAAGATAGGACAAGACAAGACAATGGTTTATTTGTTAGGCCTTCGGCACTTAACAAAGAAGTGGACCACAAACAAATAATGAATCAAATAGTGTGAACAATATATTAATGCGCATGAGAGACAGACAGACAGACAGACAGACACACACACACACACACACACACACACACACACACAGAATTCTTCTTCCGGTTTACAATCCAACTCTTTCCCAGTCCTACATCTGTTGTGCCTTTCTCAACCTGCCCCACTCAGTTTTATAGCTCGTCCCACTCTCATCCATCTCCTCAAGTCAAATCGCCCATTCTCTTTCGCTTTCCCATCCATCCCCGTTCCTTTTCACTGCCTCCTGACAGCCATCGATCTCACTCACTTTCTTATCTCCTCACACAACACCCAGTGAGACCGTCCGTATTCTCTTTACAGCTCTCACCTCTTGAAACACTGACTTCCACTCTCCGATACTTCACTGCTTTGCTCAGTGGCCTTTCGAAGACGGATGGGCTACGCGTGGCATGATTTGATCTGTATGCTTCCAGGTTCCGATTCAAGCTTTTCTTCAGATTAAGAAAGGACTGTTTGGCTTTCTACCGATTTATTGTGACCTAAGAAGCTTTGAAGTAAAGCTGTTGGCCACCAACAAACAAAGCAAAAACCAGCACATAGTTACATGCGCTTTTGGGGTTCCCCTTACCCGTACATCCAAACACTAATGGCGACAGGAATTACACCTATTTCCGATGCTTTACATGCTGCCTTTCTCGTTACCTATCCCATTCCTAATCCTTCTATTCCCTTCTCTACCTTTCCACTCTATTTCATGCATTATCATGTATTGGTAATACGTTTCACTGTACTTTTATGAAGATTTTTTTTTATATACATTTGAATGGATAATACAAATGTTTGCGCTCGAGTATACAACCACACTCCCTTCTCACCGAAGTGACATATGTTTAGCAAGCATATTATCAAAGATTGAAAACCTGCAGAATAAAGGAGAGTTGCTTACAAACTACATAAATACGAGGTCCATGATCCACATTCAATCAGCCATTGCTGTCGTAAACAACAGGGCACGACTAAATTAATGGGCCATAACTCGACAGACATCGAGAGGGGATCTGATCTCTCCATACCTGTGTTTCTAATGCGAACACATTCTTGGATTCGTGATTGGACTGAAGTACAGTCTGCAATGTTATTTGCCATGCCATATTTCGACGCACCAATTGTAAAGTATCT
>NC_134879.1:35875460-35897960 GCF_041734735.1 Babylonia areolata
GCTGATCACCAAATTGGTTGAGTTTGTTCTTTCTTCTTTTTTTCCCCCTCTCCTTTCCTCCCATTTTTCTTTTGTCTTTCTTGGTTTCAACCTTTGTCTGTGTTTTTTTTTGCTTTCTGTGGCAGTTTCACGGCTGCCGTTCTTGAAGCACCAGAAACCGTTTCGGTATTCCTTTATTTCTGTACTGTGTGCAGCGAGAATGGATGTGGGGTGGGGGCACCTTCTTTGTCATATGTTCTTTTTCTTCCGATGTATATGATTTGAGAAACCATAATCGCAGTAACGTAACTGCACACATAAAATCAAGAGCTCCGAGACAGTAGCTTACAGTGCGCTCAAACACTTCGTATTAAATACTGATCTGGTGGCTGGCCAAGTTTTCACAAAGTCACAAAAGAATGAAAAGCGTTCTAACTGGATATTTCACGTTGACGTTAACGTCACAACTGTCCTTTTATAAAGCCACTGTAATAACTTTCTGCCAGCATGGTGAATATCAATATAACCATTATCAGAATCACAGCTGACTGTGAAGAAACAATGCAATGAAAAACAGCAAGTAAGAAAGAAAGCGAGAAATATAGAATATATAGAAATAGAGAGAGAGAGAGAGAATCGTATCGTCCATCTTAAACTCACTTCACAGGATATAAATGGAAAAAGGCTGTTGTGGAAAATATCAAAAATATGGACTGAAACATGGCTGCAGACCCCAACAATGTATTCAAATCAATTAAAATAGGACAAGATTCTGCGTACAGTCCTGAATGTTCGCGTGTGAGTTATATCGAGCATTGAAATAATATTTAAAAATAATAGAAACTCGGGTATGAATATATGAAAAATTCAGAATAGTATCTTCATGGGAATCGTTAAAAGTGAGACATGATATGAAATCATGTTGAAGTATCTCTGTTCCTTGGCTTCAAGCACAGGATGGGTCACCCACTGAATGACGATTAAACAAATCCCGTTCCCGTTTTTAGATCGTTGATTCCAAGACGACACTGTTCATACCTTACCCTGATTTAAAAATGCATTGGCACCACAGGTTCACTGACAGAAAAAATGTTTAAATGATATGCCCAGGGGGTTTCACGTTTTATCATAATCTGTTTTATCATGAGTGTTTCACAAACATTTAGCAGAAGTGAAAGATCTCCGGTGTGTCTCAGAATTACATTTTGGCGTGTGCTTTCTGAAAGTCTGATTCTGTGGCATTGTGTCTGGACAAAGATCAGACACAGGTAATTTCGACACATAGCTTTAAAATATAACTTTCTGCATGTTTTTGTCTTCAGCTGCAGACCTGTCAATAATTGTTTTTGCCCTACAGTTTCTAAAGATTTTGATGGTGTGCAACAAAAGTGTAATGTAAAGTGATGTGTTATATATCATTGAAAGTATCTATAGTTTCTAGGCCTTTTCTACAACGTTTACTATGTCACCAAACAAGAAATCAGCATCGCAATCACATTAACAGCACTTCTTGTTCTAATACGAACATCCTATTTAGTTATTTTGAAATATGACACCCGAATGTTTTGAGTGTATCCACTTTTCAAATGTACTGTATAAACTTTAACAAGTTTGCTTCATTATTACTATACTGTGTTCGACCTTCTAGCACATAACCCAAAGGGTTATATTTCCATAGCCCGAAATATTTCTGCATAGATTTCCGGATTGCTCAGTGTTACGGACATACTGAAAGCTATAAAGTAAACTGTTCGTCATGCCTTCCTCATCTTCCATACAATCGCTTCCATTCTTTTCAAGTCATTTACGTCAGACACGGTCAGATGCTTTTAATTTATCAAAATGTACTAGTTAATTAGTGTCGCGATTCCACGATCTGTCAATCCTTTTTTCCTTGCTGTTATCATTGTTTGCGTCTTTGGCTTGGCTGATTAGATGGAAACAAAAGTCAGAATAAATAGATGAAATTAATGAATTGATATGTAAATAAATACAAAAGATACTCTTCATACCATCACACAGACAATGTCTGCAACTATGTACAAATCCTACCCCATGACCCGGTTTTCCTTCTTTTCATTCCTAATTGACTCCATGATTTCTTCCAACAAACACTCACGCAATGTCAAACCAAGTGTATCTAGCACACCATCACTGACTTCCTGATCAGATCCTCTTCTGAATGACAGTTACAATGTTTGTTGGCCTCTACTGTTCTCTCCTTTATTTGGTCCCCCACTGATAATGGTCACCAGGGAGAATTCAATAAAAGCTACAACTCTGGGTGGCCTTCGCTGTGCTTTCCCACTCTCTCCAGCGCTGGCCCCCGCAGCCTTTTCCAGCCGCAGTCACATCCTCAGCCGGAGTCCTGATTTCTATCTATCCCCATCAGCGGTGCCGGCAGCTTCCCTCTCCCTTATCAATCTGCTGTGTGATGGCCGTCATCAAAGCGCCTAATTGCCGGCAGATCAAGCGGGAACAGAGCGCAGAGACAAAAGAAAGCCATCAAGCCAACATGCCCCCCACCCCCACCTCCACCCCACCCTCTCCACCCCAATACCAAACGAAAACAGCGCCCTGGGAAGTCAAGAGAGATCAGTCATGAGTCACAAACGGAGAGCACGTGCTGCCGGAGAGGAGGCAGGGCCAGGCCCCGGCACACTGTGCCTGGCGTCATCGTCTGTGTCATTTTGTCGCTATCACCATGACATCCTGCCATAGCCTGGCCCAGGGAAACCCAATCGCCCTCCCAGACTATGCTAATCAGAAAAGCTTTCCCATGCAATACGATTCTGGGAGGAATCGGAGAAGACGGTGAAAGAAAAATCCCTAAACGGAGACCTGATTGAGTTCAGGCCTAACAGAAAGTGTAGAGTTCAGAAATGGGTCAGTGCTAGCATTGCATTACTCATCGGCACGGACAATCAAGGCAATAAACAGCTGGACGATCGTCATGATCTTGTCGCCAGGACAAAGTGGCGGGGAATCTGTCAAATGAATTTTCAGAAAACTGAGCAGTCACGGACACGATGAGCTGCAACACTGAACCAGATTAATAATAAAACCGGAAAAATGAACAGGGGACACAAATTATCCTAAGTTTCACTGTGCGCGTGTGAAAAATTAATTGCAAAGAACATTGTACGTGTGCGCTTGTTTTCGCACAAACGCACACGCTTCTGGATCCAGGCAACTGATAATTATTAACAGTCGTAAAATACATCATGTTATCTTTGAACGCCGATGATGGCCTCATGCACAAAACTAGATTGTCTGGAAACAATAAGAACCCAAGGGGTGAGCAAATCATTTATTCAACCAATGAAAATGACACGGACCAACATTACCGGAGAGGGAACAGGGGCAGACAGAATGACAGATGTCGGGAGGTGGGGGAGGTGCAGGATGCAGAAATAAAACTGGAGGGCGTGAATAGTCTGAAAAATAAAGTAATGTGACAATTAATAAGGATAGGTATGTCTAACAGCGAACGATCCAGTCGAAGCGACCAGCTCAACGTGTGTATTGTAAAGACAACATGTCCGATAGTCAAACGTAGTGTTTTTTTGTTTTTGTTGGATTTCTCCGACCGGTTGCACCAGGAAAGGTTCATCTGCTCACTCATTTCTACGTTTTGTCCACATTTGAAATAGCACGGGTGTCAGAAGGTAAATGCGAACGGGCAAGTCTAATTGCAAACGATGGCTTTGGGAACATGTAGACAATTAAAACAGAAGCAGGTCTTTAACTCATTAGACATGACATATTATTGGAACATCACACCAGACTGTTGTATTGTTGGTTTTGATCACACATGCACACAAACACACAAACAGACATTTTAGCGCGCACACACACACACACCACACTGCACACAAACACACCCTTTTCAGAGTGCTTAGTAACTGTGCAGCATCGTTCGCAAATAGACACATCAAAATATCCTCTGGTCTAATTACAAACGACACTATTTTGCAGATTACTGTCACAGCTGACGTTCTGATCTGTCACCAATATGCTTTCTTAAATTCTCCAAGCACTGATAATGCGCATTCAAGATATCCAATCAAATCAACTATTTTAAAGTGTGTCAAAGTTCAAGTCCTACAACTTGCTTCCCTTGACTTCAGGATTTCGAGAGCACGTTTGTAACCTTGGTCGGCAGTGGTGCGCGAAGAGAAGAAACAGCGCGGAAATAGCCAGAAAAAGCTGATGTTTGACTTGTTCTTGGAAATGGATATTCATAAAGGTATTAGAAAAAGGTCGAAGCAGACGTCGAATTGTGAAACGCAACCGTTAAGAACGCTTCCACGTCGGGCGGTATACGAATCGTTCGCGATTACACGCTGTTCGCAATTATACCTACCCTGCGCTTACATTTGTATGACAATAGTAATTAGTCTGATCCAACCCAGTACGCTTTACTTTAAAGCCTGCTGCGTATCAACCTAAAAGTTTATATTAGTTTTCTTTGCTTTCTTTTAATTTCAATCACGTTAATTAGATTTTGATTAAATGTGCCTTTTTCCCAAGAATTTGATTCGTTTTGTGCATTATTTTCATTTCCTTTCTTTTCTTTCCATGTTAACATTTATTGTATTTCATTCGAAGGATTCTGAATCCATCACATGTCTCCTCGAGGAGAGGACACTGGTGGTGGTGAAAACAACGTGGGGTCTTTTACGTTGTATTTCATGCTGGTTTGCAATAAAACAAGAACTCACACACACACACACACACACACACACACACACACACACAAACGCGCGCGCGCTCGCGCGTAGCAATCAATTTCTTTTTTTTTTTAATCATCTGCACAAAGGTAAAGATGACAAAACTTCACAGGAAAAAGACATACAAACAAAAGCAGAGTGACAAAACATTCAGAAACTATGTTTCAAGTACATACGCAGGCAACAAAGTACAAAAGACCGAAAAGCCACAACAAAAATATACAACAAACAAGAGTCACATCAGTGAACGACTCAACACCAGACGTTACCCCAAAAGGACACACAAACACACTTTCCACTCACCGGAACACGTGGGAACACTGGTGCTTCAGGTTGCGGATACCACCGGAAACGTAGATGCGGCCACTGAGCGTACAGGAAGCGTGGTCTGCGCGTGCGTGGGGCAAGGGAGCCACTTCCGTCCAGCGGTCAGCCACTGAGTCCGTCACCTAGTGATATTTCGTCTCTCCGTCTGAAAAATAAAATGTAAGCAAATAAGACTCATATCCTGCTGTATTCGCTTTCCATAAAAAACGGGGAGACGAGTCAAAAATCAGTCTTGAATTTATTAAAAAATTTTTTTTTAACAGAAACGAATCAGCGCACGGCAATGATACCAACACACAAGCTTCGTGTACGACGTAATTACGCCCCCTTTCAGGCTTGTGAGGACATGGTAAGCTAGCGATGGTTGAAACTGGAGAAGAAGAAAAAATTATGAATGATGTTTGGGTACTTTTTCAAATCAAAATTCCTTATTTCACTTATTTGGTAGAGAGAAAGTTATTGGGAAGTTAGGGTGAAGATGGGGGTGTATCCATGCCTCCATCGTTAAACGTAACACCCATGCAACAATATTTCAAGTACTGACAAATTTGAAGGTAGTACTTTATTAATTTTTTTTTTAAGAAAGAAAAAAAAGTCAGCAGCGAACCCAAACACCGTTGTTTTCTTTGCGACACTTCTGACAATGACAGGGTTTTTTGTTTGTTTTTTTTTTTTTTGTTTTTTTTTTTTTTTGTTTTGCTTTTTTTGTTTTTGTTTTGTATAATGAATCAACCCCGACAATGAAAATAAAAAAGTGAAATGAGATAGCTGGTCATTAACATAATAATCAATATCGATGTCTTTTCTCTTTTTTTTTTTTTTTTTTTTTTTTTGGTATACGACTGACAACATTTCGTAGTTTTCTTTAGGATATTATCCGCCTTTGATACACCTCACTTTTTTAAAACGTTAATTCTATGTGCTAATAAAGTGTCTTTATCCTCAACAGCAGAAATGCTCACTTATTACTTCTCATTGTGGCGTTCATCTTGCTTTTGAACTCACAATGATACCTGTCATCTTCTTTTCCAGATATTGTCAAAGTTCTCTGTTATTCTTTTTTCTTTTTGTGATGATTTTGTGCCATATTCGTTTAGGGGATAAGATAACATCCAGTTCTGTAATACACCTGTTTTGGATTTTCAGTTTCGATCTTTGTTGGTCTTTTCTTCTTTTTTTTCTTTTTTTTTTCTCCGCTACTGCTGAATGATAGAATATGCGCTCTTATTTCAGTACGAAGAATATCATTTAGTTATGATTTAATTTCTTGAATGGTGCGTGCATAAGTGCACACACGCACACACACACACACACACACACACACACACACACACACACACACACACACACGTGTCTGTGTGTGTTTGTGTGTGTGTGTGTGTGTGTGTGTGTGTGAGAGAGAGAGAGAGAGAGAGAGAGAGAGAACAACAGAAACAGAAACGGAGAGACAGAGAAAGAGACAGACACAGAGCGTCAGAGAGACTGAGAGAGAATTGTTTAACTGTAGCCCATTTTAACAGAACAAGTGGGGGAACATGCAGACTGTGCAACAAGCGAGAGAAACGGAAATGAGGCGAGTGAGCGATCATCAGTGCACATCCATCCCTCACACCTCCACACGGGGGCCATTGCGCACGGCTGTCCACAGCCTTGTTCCCGTTCTCAGCGACTGGTTACCGGCACACGTGCACCCTGGCGCTTCTTTGATCACAAATATTCGTTTGTGGCGAGTGCCTTTAGCAACTGTGTGTTTCGTTGTTGTTTTTCGTGTGTGTGTGTGTGTTGTGTGTGTGTGTGTTCTCTTAAAAGGTGAGACTGGTGCAGATGAACTGTGTTTGTTTGTGTGTGTGTGTGTGTGTGTGTGTGTGTATGTTCGTATGCGTGTGGAGTGCATAACAGTGTATGCACACGTGCGCGTGCATACTTCAAAGGATGTGTTTTCTGTTGCAGTGGTTGCATGAATGTTTTCAATTCTTTGGGGGGGTTTGTTTTTTTGTAATGCAGCGTGAACTGGTGTGCACTCGGTCGCGTGCTGTTGTTCACGTGCTGTCGCTGGTGAATGCAGTGTCGTGGTGTAATCTTTCCCAGTTGGTTTTTTTTCATGCATTGATTAGGTATCTGTCCAATCGCTGGACTTTAGTTGATTAGTTGTTGTTGTTGTTGTTGTTGTTGTTGCACTCATTATGTTGTACATTTGCTCATTTTGTACATGTTTGCTCATGTTTACGTGCACGTGTGTGAAAGTCAGATCTGAATACCTACTTAGACCAAAGTTCTTGAAGTGCTCAACACATTTTCCAAGTTAAAATCAGTCTGCTTATTGATGAGTCTGTGACGTATTGTTGTTCTTTTAACAGCTTTCTACTACAGAAACACAGGAACTTTCACAAACTCAACTCCTAAAAAATCCGTTAGTGACATGAGTGTAACTCTAGCATGGTTAACCACCCACCCCCAACTCACCCCCACTTCTCGTCTTCTTGATTCCTGGAGCAGAGAAATTGCTAAATCCTGGCAATAGATTTGCAGGCGATGGAGGAAATTATCCCAAGGGGATGAAAACTGACATCCAAAACCATGTCAATGGTCAACAGGGTGGAAGCTGTCAGCGTTGATACTTCCACGAAAGGAAACAAGTGACAGGAGATCCAGGGATTCAGCCTGCACGTGAAACACCTTGAGCGAGAGAGGCACTGGACTCTTCACGACTCTGTGACACATACTGCAAAAATACTGTGCATGGGCAACATCACATTCCCCATACAACACTCCTGACCACACAAGTCATTCGATTACGTCTGTTATGTTTTACAGAAAGGGTGGAGTGATTTGTAAAGTACGACTTTGATCGGAGAGACTTCCGCTCGTTTAAAAAAAAAAAAAAAAAAAAAAAAAAAAAATATATATATATATATATATATATATATATATATATATACATACATATATACATATATATATTTTTTCCCCCCTTCAATGTTCCCTTGGGGGTACGAGACGTTATCGTGCTTGCTTTAAAAAGAAAAAAAGAAAAAAAGAAAAAAGACACAACGACAACGACAACAACAACAAAAAAAGACAAAAGATAAAAAGGTAATGGAAGCTAAAGACGTAACTCTGCTTTTCATAACGCGAACGTAAAACGAAGCAAATACATCCTATAAGGTTCGTAGAACCTGTGAGCAGAAACCCGGTGTTCGCCTTCTCCTCCCCACCCCCTCCCAACACACACACCCGCCTCCTCCTCCTTCTTCTTCTTCTGCTGCATCTTCTTCTGCGTCTTCTTTTTCTTCTTCGCCATAACGGCAGTTTTTGTGTTAAGAATTCCACTGTATAAAAGAAGCAACCAAAGCGAGCCTTGCGGTTGGCCTGGAAACTCTTCGTCCTTCTTAGTTCACAAGAACAAAGCTTAGAAAACAGGAGACAAAAAAACAAGGGACGATTAAGTATCTCTTGTGTATCAAATCGGCTTGCACTGCCCCACTGCCAATGAGGAATGCTGATCAGAGCCGCTGGTGGCATTTTCGCTTCCTTAAAAAAACATTTTTTTCCTTACTGGAAGCGGTCTTATCGTTTAGAAAGTTTATCAAGGTTGCACGCTTAAAAAATATCTACGGTGTGCAAAGAAAGGTGGGTTGTTGTTTTTTTTAGTGGCTGGTTGGCCTTTTTTTTCTTTTTTCTTTTTACCTTGACGTAAAAAACGCGTGTGGGAATGACCATGTGCCGGGTATTAAGGAAGATCGAAATGGTTGAGGGTAAAACAGAAAAAAGTGCTCAAGCGTGGTGTGTGTAACAAAGCATCAAAGCTGCGGTTGATCATTTACATCCCTTGACGTTGTGGGGGGAAGGGGGGGAGGGGGGGGAAGGGGGGTGAATGGGGGGACTTGGGGTGTGTGTGTGTGTGGGGGGGGGGGGGTGGCAGGGGGGGAATGGGGGGGGGACTTGGGTGTGTGTGTGTGTGTGTGTGTGTGTGTGTGTGTGTGTGTGTTCGCGTGCGCACAAGCGCGAGTATATTAGTGTTTGTGAAGGTTTCAAAAAAACAATTGACAGGCAATGTGATTACGCGCCCGGAAATGTGTGAATACAGATTTGTCTGTAATTTCAGTGGCTGTCATGTCGCCATTTGGCCCCATGTGACTCATCTCTCTCTCTCTCTCTCTCTCTCTCTCTCTCTCTCCTAAAACAATAGACGGGGGGAAAAGAAAAACAACCCCAAAACAAAACATACCGGTGAAGTTCAACGGACAACAAAAACATACCCGAGGGCTCTCAAGCAAACAATTACCAAACGCTCAGATTTTCCCTTTAGCACCGTTCATGGTATGCTAGCCTTCCACTGCATAATTGAAACGCTTTCCCAGGGTGGGGGGACCCCGTGTGCCTGATTGTGCCTGCCTCTTGCACAGGCATAAAGTGAGACGACGTGATGACAGAGGCATCTGTTGACTTCAAGCCTGTTGGCAGGCGTTCCGAAACTCTTCAACGATCCCGCTCCCCCCCTCCCCCCCCCCCTCTCTCTCTCTCTCTATCAACACCCCCACCCCCTGCCCTTCCTCCCTCTACGTATGAATGAAACCAGTGAGTCAGATCACAGGCTCGCAACAATTGGGAAGAAAATCTCATTATTTGCCCGGGCGAAGCCAGGACAAGGTCTTGATGAATCATTTTCCACAATTGGATTAGATCTCGTAACTGTTGTCTCCTCACTGTTTGCGCCAACACAGGCAAGAATCCGATGACGCATTTTTTTTGTGTGTGTGCCGGCGGGGCAGGGGTGTGTGTGTCTTTTGAGTGGCCTGATGATGAATGTTTAATGCCCTGTTGCTGCGATTCCTGCCGTATCTGTGACGCCATGCTTGGTTGAGCTTCCGGGAAAAAAAAGATCCACGGCTTTCGATTGGTTCAGCACCGCTGAGGATCGCAGCCCACATTGCCGGAGGAGGATTGATGGGTTTTCTATCGCCGCTCTTTCTTCACGCTTCTTTCAGCGTCTCTAGACTGCTGTGGAAAGGTGTCCTTGTGGCTGGTAGAGCGTTCTGTAACTGAAGGAAGGGACCTCCACAGATTTATGTGTGTGTGGGGTGGGGGAGGAGGGGGGTGCGGGGGGTGAAGGGAGAAGGGGGAGTTCTGCTTCCACAGAATGGTGTGGAAAGGTGTCCTGTCTCTTTGGAAAGATGTCCTTGGGGTTGGTAGAGCGTTCTGTTACTGAAGGGAGGGACTTCCACTGATTTATGTTGGGGGTGGGGGCTTAGTTTAGCTTCCATCCATTGGTGTGGACAGGTGTCCTGTCTCTGCTGATTGCTGAAGAAAGGTGTTCTTATGGGCAGAGCAGAAGAGAATGGAACTGAAGGTTCGAACCTTGAAAAATAATTGATCAATGATACGAGAAAGTGAGGGGGACGACAGAGAAAGTGAGAGAAAGAGTCTTGGGTGTGTGTGGATGAGACAGAAACTGACGGACAAACAAATGCACAAAAAATTGCCGGTAAAATAAAATTTCCTGAGTTTAGGGCGCGTCTTGACCAAACTACACTAGTGAAACAATAAGAATATAGCTCCCCACTTAGAACAGACCTTGCTGTGGCGCTACGATCGACAGGATCCGACACAACACGGCAGGGATACGACGCGAAATGACGCGATACTAATACCATAGGACATGTCTGTGGACAATAAAATGGTCCAGGGCGAGTCTGTTTGAATGCGCCTTTCATCCCATAATATAGATCCGGAGTGCTGCTTCGTGATTCGTCGTGTTCGTTTGAGTGGGCGGGCCCGTGTCTGTCGAATTAATTTAGCGTGCTTATAGCACCTAACGACCCAAACAAATGGGAAGGGAAATATGGGGATTCGAAACGAAATCCTTATAAAAGCATAACAATGTCACCATTTAGTCTGATCTCGGTAGTTAATACTAATCACGTCATTTTGTTACGACTAATCACGTCATTTATCGGTAACTCTGACGTCACTCACCCATGACATAAACGATTCCATCCAGCGCCTCCACAGCAAAGAGGCACCTGGCGAGTTTGAGCGGTTTGGCTTCCGACCATTGGTTGAGTCGTGGGGTCGAATTTCCAAACGCCCGCCATGAAGTTGCCATGGTTCCATGCAGTCTTTCCCGCCCATCAGGTACAGGCAGTTGCTGTGCATCACGGGCCGGTAACCCACGAGGTCTTTGATCTTGGCAAAAACAATACATCACATGATATTATATTGCCTTCGTGTGTGTGTGTGTGAGAGAGAGAGAGGGGGAGAGGGCGTGGGTGTTGTGCTGTGTACACAAATATGCGTCATATCAAAACGTATGCACACAGAGGCAGACGGAGGGAGCGAAGGAGGAGGTTGCATGGGGAGATAAAGAAAGTAAAAGGCACAACAGTAATAATGGTGAAGAACACAGACACGTGAGAAGATATATTCATAACATCTCTCCCTCTTCCTCCCTCCCGCCCTTCCCCCCCTCCTACCCCCCCCCCCACCCCCGCCCCCCAGGACCCCGTCCCCCTCCTCTCTCTCCCTCTTCCTTCCTCTCCCCCCCCAAGACCCCCCTTCCCCCCTCTCTCTGTCACAGACAGACTGATATATCTCACACACATACACACACCTAATTTCTCTTTCTCTCACCTGCTTACATTGATACACTCACACACTGACAGGTACAAGCTGACATACATGGCATAATAACAATGATGATAATAATAAGAAGAAGTAATAACAATGATAAATAATGATGATATGATGATAATACATATTTTACATACATACATACATACATACATACATAAATAGAAGAAGTCCTTATAACAATAATAATGATGATAATAATACATACGTACATATTACATACATATATACATGATAAACAAAAACAACAACGCAATAGCAATGGAAAACAGGAAGACATCACCCCCTCCCTCACACAACCCCTACATACCTTATCAAAGTTGGTGTTCATTTTGGGGAAGTCTTGAGACCCCACCCCCACCCCCCCTCACACACACAACCCATTCCGACCTTGTTAAAATTGATGGTGTTCACCTTGGGGAACTGTCTGGAGGGAACAATGAGATCGATCATGAAGCAGTGCACCTTGGGGCTGCCCCGCGTGGCACGGTCAAAAATACGAACAGGAACTCGAACATCCCCAGCCCGGCAGAGGGCGCTGCAAACCGCGAGCGGCTGCATGCTCAGCGGCATGTCCGCCATGTCGAAATCCATGAACTCTGTGTAGGTGGTCGTAATACGGGGAAAGTTGTCTGTTTTGTTGTTGTTGTTGTTTCTTTTTTTTTTTTTTTTAGATCTGATTCTTTATTACCATCGCTTTGTCGTGATTTTTTGGCTGCGTGGAATCAGTGGAGTAAAGCCTAGTTTATTCGTTTTTTTTTTTTTTAGAAATGTTGTTGGGATTGTACATTCGTCCCTGAGAAGGGAACTCTGAAAAAAGAAAAGAAAATACACGAAAGATCGTTATTACTATTATCATTGTTATTATTATTATTACTATCATCATCATTATCATTATTATCATTATTATTATTCAAAGAAACTGTCATTGTTTTAATCTTTCTCCCTCCCCATCTCTATCTGTTTGTCTGTCTGTCTATCTGTTTGTATTTATATGTCTATGTATCTTTCTTTTTCTCCATTTTTAAAATATTTTTCTTGACAAATAAAATGTAAGCCTACGAATGTCATATCTGACCAACAGTTACAGTGTGTACAAGATGAAGAACAATGATCATTTTCATATCGAGACCATTACACAATGCAGTTCTGACTGATCTTCCTGTCTTTCGTTCACTAGCAAAAAACAATAATAATTTCTTTTCTAGATCAGAAAAAAAAAATCGACACACCGCCTTTACCTCCTGGAAAATTAGTGTCGCACACACCGCAGCGCTGTACACACAGACATACAGTAAAGCACTCTGCACACAGACTTACAGTAAAGCACTCTGCACACAGACTTACAGTAAAACAGTATACACACACACTTGCAGTAAAAATGAACCCCTCTCACTGCAACCAGCAGTATTATTTCCCATCTCTGACATTAGCAGCTTGAAAAAAAGTTTTTATTTCCCATTTGAAAGAATCTGAGTTAACTTTCCTTCCTTTGTTCATAATGTTTGACGGCAACAGTAACAAAATGCCGCCTATGCCTGGAAAGGTTACGAATGAAAATGGTGCCTGATAAGTGAACGCTTAATTATCCTCCTATCTAAAGCCCACAACAAGGGTGGATTATAATATGCATAAGTCTCTTAAATAAAATTTAAAAAAATTCGAAAAAAGTGGAGTGGGGGAGATAGGCATTTCTAAAAGATACCCCTTATCGTTTGCAAGTCTTAATTTGCTTCGTTAAAAAAGGGGTTAACCATTTCATTTTGTTTGGTAAATTAATAACTAGCACAAACCGCACAAAATCCGATGCAAAGCTGTCTTTTCCATAAAGTCAGTTTTTACATTTGCTGTGACAGCTTAATCATTAAACATCATTGAGTAACGGCATCTGGGCGACAGCCTGTGGGTGCAACAGGAAATTTGATGCAAAATATATTGCAGCGACTTCTGAGCATGTCAGAGGTTGTCTTGGAGATAAGAAACCACTGAATATAAAACAGTTTCTAATAACCGCGCGCGTGTTCTTGCAGAGAGAAGGAGACGGGTGGGACGAGAGAGAGAGAGAAAGGGGTATATAGGCTATATATGGTCTATTGTTCTTTGTGTGTAGGCTGGTTAGTTGTTGTTGTTTTTGTTCTCTTTTGTTGTTGTTGTTGGTGGTTAGCTGCTAGACAGACTAGTTGCCTGGTTGATAGGCTGGTTGGTTCAAATGAGTGGATAAACAAAGTGTTGGTTTCTTCTTCTTCGCTGTACGCAGCCCTGATCAACATGCTATTGATTATTTTGCCGCGAAACTGGGGTTTCGGCCACTTCTGCCCAAACTGAAATAGAAGATTAAAAGTAGAATCAGCCATATTGTTTAAAGTCTAAGACTAAAGTCATAGACATTCCATAACGCAACGTGTTCAAAGAATACCTTGTAAAATGTCACCTTGTAAAAACTACTTGATGTGTTAAAAAACAACAACAACAACAAAACGGAAAAAAACAAACAAACAAAAAAACAACAACAAATGTTCAAAACCAATTTGATTCCAAATCAACAGCGTATTTGGAAAGAAATAAAGATTCCAAAAATATTCTTATCTGCTTCATGCATGCTCACTCTCTTGATTCCTGATAGTTCATTCGCTCGCTATCTCATTCGCTATTTTTTGTGAAGAGAATCCAAGATTCAAACGGGCAGACGAAGACAAAAGACGCCTGTCTCTAACGAAACGCATCATTCCCCATGCAGCAACACACAACAGTTCATCAACAATCCCGCAAAGAAAGGGGAAACAAAACCAAAAAAAAAAAAAGAAAGAGAGAGAGAAAGAAAAAAAGAAGAATATTGTTGTATTGCAAATGCAGTCCCACGCGACTCCAAAAAACTGGACATTTTCAAACAGGATTCCGCTTTCTTCTCAGGGGAGATAAAGCATATTGGCATCCGAGAGAAATGGAGACAGGGGAAAGGGCTGCGCCGGGGGAAGCCGAAAGCAAATTTGACAGAGCGAGGCCTTCGGAGCTATCCGTTATCAAAACCAAACATTCTTTGAGAGCCCTCCCCTCCGTTCCTCTCCCACCCTCATACACTTAAAGATCCATGCCCCCATCAAACTCCCACGGTTTGTAAAACACTATGACTGGGCTCCTCCAGAGAGTAACACGCCCTTGGGGACACAGAAACTGGTGACGTCATAACATGTTGCATGAAACGACTTGACCCTTAGAATGCGTTTGCGATTAGTCACAGGACCCAGCGGAGGGAGGAGGCGGAGGGTGTGTGTGTGGGAGGGGGTGAGGGGGTGGGGCTGAGAAAACATCGCTCTGAATCTCGCTTTCTCTTTTTTCTGTTTTCATTTCTTTCTCTCTCTCTCCCCCCCCCCCCCCCTCCCTTGCACTGCGGATTTTGAAGGAAAGAGAGAATGAGCAAACAGCAGACGGGAAGTGGGAGACAGAGACAGAGAGACAGGGAGACACAGAGACTGGGAGAATAAATGGAACGGACAGGAATGTGAGAGCAAAAACTTGGCATCAAGTGCACGTAATAATGACACCCGAAGGAACTGAAAAACTGTATTAAACAGATACAGACATACAACTTGTGCCCAAGCACTAATCCTGCAAAAGTGAGCTGCCTGCATAAACTTACTTCCGTCCTGCCTGCCTGCCTGAAAGAATGGACTAATTATCAAACAAAGGGTTGAATAGTTAATATTTGTTCTGAAACATAGTTTTACATGGAAGTTAGAACTGTAGACAACATAAGACCGATCGCAAGAAAGAAAAAAAAGAGAGAATACTATCATTTACTGAAACTCACTTCCCTGAAGAGAATCAATACAGTACCTATTCTGATGTCAACGGAGTTATGTGGTAGGGTAACTGTCATTGTTTGTCTGCTAATCATTGCCGTGTAGTTATGTGGTAGGGTAACTGTCATTGTTTGTCTGCTAATCATTGCCGTGTAGTTATGTGGTAGGGTAACTGTCATTGTTTGTCTGCTAATCATTGCCGTGTAGTTATGTGGTAGGGTAACTGTCATTGTTTGTCTGCTAGTCATTGCCGTGTTTATAAGCACTTTTGCACAGCTGTTCGTAAATATTTGAGTTTGAGTTTTATTCGTGTAGATTCTAGACAGTTTATTGTTTATTATATATATATATATATATATGTGTGTGTGTGTGTGTGTGTGTGTGTATAATATGTGTGTGTGTGTGTGTGTGTGTGTGTGTGTGTGTGTGTAAACATGCTATATACAATATGTTATTGCAATAAACACAAATACAGCAATGCACAGAAAGTTTGCACAACAAGCACGTGTATCTTAATCCTAAAGATGTAAATAGTTCTCAGGTCATAACAACTGTCATAACACATCACAGAAAAAGGAGGTGGTGGCTGGTTTGATGATTTTGACTCTGCCAGAAGTAAAGGACAGAAAAAGAAAATAACCACCTTCAAAGCTTCTTGTCCCACCGTGAATCCCAACTCGACCTGTGTGTCTGTTCAGACAGCTGAAAGCACTGAGTGACAGTGAAAAACTGAGGTGAAAGCATGGCGTATTGTTAGCTGTTTTTGGTGTTGTTGTTGTTGTATAGATACATATCCAGTTACAAAGAAAAGAAAAAACCAAACCCTCACATCTCACACACACTGGACACCCAGCTTGTTTCTAGGACCTTTACGAAAGAGGTGGAGCATGTAATAGTCGTGTCATAGGTATTTCTACCTTTGGTGGGGCGGGGGCGATGAGCGTTAGGTGAAGGAAAAACATTTTTAAAGCGGAGGCAATACGTATTCTCGTGACATGTATGGGATGAATCGGTCATAAAGACAAAAAGTAGCTACTGAAAAACACCTAAACACAAAAAGTAACTTTTTACTTATCTAAAAAAAACACAGAAATAAAAAAGTAACTTTTCAACAACAGAAAATGGAACACCAATCTAACTTTTGTCTCAGTTTCTTCCCGCTTGCGGACGTTCCACAATAATTCTTTTCTTTTTTTTTTATTAAAAAAATGTCCCCTCTGCCTCCATCTCTCCACCACCTCCACCCCCCCCTCCCCCCACAAACTGATGCTCATGCTGAGTCTCTAATGGAATAAAGGTGGCAACGCTCCTCCTTGTCTGTGTGTGTGTTGAACCATTCTTTGCAGCCAGAACCAGGAATAGCATGACTGGTGAGGCCTCTTCTGACGAAATAGCTGTTGTTTCTTGAGGTGCAGGTACACACTGCTCCTCCGTTGTGGAAACTGGGCGTCCTTCTGGAGCTGTTTGTGATGTTTTGTTTTATTTCAGTAATTCGCTTTAGTTTCACTTTTTTCTTTCTTTTTTCCCTTTTTTTCCACTCGTGGATCTGAACTGACTGAAACGTCTCCGAGACAGAGTTCACAGGTGGTAGGAGTTAAAACGAATGACACTGTCGGCAGTGTTCCGTTTTCTTTCTCCTTGATGTGTGCGTTATGCTGCACTTTGGTGATAATAATACTAGTACTAATATTAATAACAGTAATCACTGCTTTTCCCATTCTTTCCATGTATTTTTAACTGTTCCTAATCCCATCAATTCTTACGAAAAGCACACGCACGTACCGTGAGAGAGAGACAGACAGACAGACAGACAGACAGAGACAGAGAGAGACAGAGACAGACAGACAGAACAATTGAGAAGACAACACGAGACAGACAGACAGACAGAGACAGAGAGAAGCAGTGGCAGACAGAAAACAGAGAGAGATATATCGATATAAACATTTTGAGAAAGAGACAGACAGACAGACAGACAGACGAAGACAGACAAAGACAGAGGAACAGAACCATCTGCCCATTGCCTGGCACCATGCAAAGGACGAAGAACTAAAGCAAACAACCATCGAGTATTACGCCCACACCGCCCGTCACCGTCGTTTGGATATCACCCATCATTGTCCTCCATGACTAAGCAGCTGATCAATACGGGCCCTCCTTGCCTCTGGCACCTGCAGCAATAGTGACTGCATGGTTAGTGCAGGTAGCTCTCCTTGTCTGGAAGGTGTCACTGCCCATCTCGTTTGTTTTCCTGGAGAGATCGAGGACAGCGCGCGGTTTGTATTCGGCTGAGAACTGTACAAGGTGGTGATGAACACTTTAAAAGACTTACGTGTTTATCAACTGGCTCCCATGTCAGTTTGGTACATAACACACACACACGCACTCTCTCTCTCTCTGAAAGAAGGGAGAGTGGGACGGCGCATGCGCGCGATTAATTAATTTGTGTTGTATATGCCTGTGCAAAGCTGCCTAGTTATCAGCACCGTCATCATTGTCAAATTGCACTTTTCCGTGTTGAATATCTTAAATGAAAGAGAGACAGACAGACAGACAGACAGACAGGTTTTGCGACGTGTGTGCATGTGCATGAATTAATAACCAAGCAAAAGAAGTCCTTTGTTTTCATGGACGCGAAGTTCTAGCCGAACTAATCAGCCCACACTGCCGTGACAGAACAGAAGCAGTGCACTTCAGAGGCTTCAGGTCAACTTCATTTGTCGGTGTTATCGTCAATGATTGGTTTTAACTTGTGTGTGCCACATTAACAGAAACGTAACAATGACCATTTCGAGCTCAAGACCCCGTAACAATGACCATTTCGAGCTAATGACCGGTGTCAAGATGACGATAATGATTAACTGTTAGTGAACTTGGATGTCCAATCATACATCCAGAAAAAAGCGGAAGCAGTTATTGACACAGTTCACTGGCGACGGCCTTCCCAAGTAGACGAACAGCGGGTAACAGAGTGGAGACAAAATATCTTTCCCTTTAATATCCACGGCTCGATGCTGCAATAACGGGAAGATAATGATATCATACGTGAACGGCTTCAGATCAAACAACCACAGCACAGTAACTGTGAAGTCAAGGTAGGGCCACACCTTCCAAGCCAAGCATTATACCCCGTGCCCACTGAAGCACGTGCACATCAGTCGGTGCCAGAAACCGCACGGAATGGCCAGCAACGCGATATTGTTATTACCATAATCGTCTTGTTTTGTGATCAACAGGGGGTGTGAAAGGAAAGCCTGCACCGCTGCAGGTGAGACAGGGGGGTCGGGGGGGGGGGGGGGGATCAATACAATGATAACGGGCGGGGAGGGATTATGCCCCCCTTTCCAGGTACCCCAGGCGTTGCCCGTCACGCAAAGCCCTCTGACGTGACTGATGACGTACGGGTCACGCTATCCACGTGAGAGAAGTCACGCTACGACAGTCGTGGCTTGGCGTGGGGTCGAAGACAAAGAGCCCGTGGGGAGTGTTTGCGGCGGGGAGGAGAAAAAACATGATCAGATTTCACAGGCACGAGAGAGCTGTTTGTTTATTTGTTTTTCATGATGACGTGGGAAAGGAGGATTTCTTTTTTTCAGTTCTTTTTTTTTTCCTTATCAAAACTACGATTATTACAGAGCTGTGATTTATCTATGTGTCGGCTCCTTATGTCGTTCAGATTTGGTATTGTTGTTGGCAGTCATCGTTGGCAAGTCTCTCTCTCTCTCTCTCTCTCTCTCTCTCTCTCTCTCTCTCTCTCTGTGCCAGTGCCAAAGACAGGTGGCTACACTCAATTTGACCCGACAACCCTGAGATAAATGACAACAGTTAAATGCAGTTTTGTCATTTTCTTTCGTGTTTGTCTGGCCCCACTCTGTTTCTCTGCTGTCTTGAAAAGCATTTACTCAGATGTGTTTGGCTGTTCAGCTGGCTGCTCAGTCGATTTGGTTTACTTGGTGCGAGCTGAAGTAGTCTTTTTGTGGCTTTATGTAATCAAGAGATATGCCTCCTTTCTAATTTTACTCTGATTTTAGTCAGCTGCGCAGCCTACTTTACAACAGTTATCAAGTTCGCGGGGTCCTTCAACTGAAATAAGATTTATCCTACCGCAAGCAGTACGCTTCAACAGTATTCCGGTTATCTATTTATTTATAGTCTTTGCATCTAAGATGATGACATTAGACTAAGCGCTTCAACAAAATAACGCTGCATTTCTACATCTTCTGTCTTCAAGACTTTGACAAGAAGGGCAGACATACTTTCGACAGCAGGTTGTCCTTCCTCTGTACGTCTATCAGATATATACCATTTCACGTGCTTGAAATTCTTGAATTGTGTGTGTTTGTTTGTTTGTTTGTGTGTGTGTGTGTTTGTGTGAGGTGTGTGTGTGTGTGTGTGTGTGTGTGTGTGTGTGTGTGTGTGTGTGTGTGTGCTGTGTGTTGTGTGCGTGTTGTGTGTTGTGTGCGTTGTGTGTTGTGTGCGTTGTGTGTGTGTGTGTGTGTGTGTGTGTGTGTGTGTGTGTGTGTGTGTGTGTGTGTGTGTGACTACATAGACTGATATGAAATATTTCTAAATGCAAACGTCTGGATGCGGTTATTTGACCATGCGGTGAAAGGATGCAGACAGATCACTCCTCGCTAATTGTTCGTAATTTAAACAGAAGCCCTATCTACCAAATGACCAACCCACTGAGCAACTGACTCTGAAAATGATTTCAGTGACATTAGTGAAGACTGCCCTTTTCTAATGTTGATGACAAACTCCCTTCTTCAAAGCACCTTTTAGTACATTTCTTTCTTCACAGTCACACAAAACCGCCAACGCAAGGACTTTTTTTTTCCAACACATGATTTTTTCTAGTCATAAAACTACCAGTATGCTCTGTATGTTTTATCATCTTTCAGATCCATCTGATATTACTCAAGCAGAAAGACGTTAAAAGGAAACACACACACACACACACACACACACACACACACACACACACACACACACACACACACACACACACTCACTTACAAAATCTGCAATTCCATCTGCTTCCATTAGAAATGTCTTATATAATAATCAAGATGTGTTTGAAATAGGTCAGAGTTTAATTTAGAGCCCAACTGGCTCTTTGTTGTGATTCTAATGATTGACTAGTTACTTTATTTTATTTCGTTTATATTCTTCTTCTTTTTTTCCGATGCTAATTGAGGAGAGAGGAACAGGCAAAGATGATTTAAGGCATGGGTGGGGTGGGCGAGATAACAGAATTTCGTCTAATATCACAAATGTGGATAGACGTTAAGCAAAAGAACGAAGAACAAAGAACGAACACACACACACACACACACACACACACACACACACACAAAACCACCAACACCCCCCACTCCCACACCCGCAAACCAACCAACCTCCCTCCCCCCCCTCCTCAAACCAAAACACATATGGACACCAGATTTAGGGCAAGGAAAACAAGTCCCCGTCAAAAGACGCCTATGACTCAACCAGGTTAAAAAAAACAACAACAAAAAACAAGGAGCAACGTGAGCCTTCATATATACTGCAGAAACCACGCAGGCCGACGTACATTTGCAGACACTGAGAATAACTTGCAGCGCTCTCCGTACGGCAAGCAGAGCGAGAGGACAAAACACAAGGAAGGGCTGAGTCATTTTACAAGACAGTATAATAGACTGCCTGGAGGAGGTTTCGGGGGCCAGTCTGACATTGACATTGTAGACATCGTAACTAATAGGTTAACGTGATTGTTGTTGGGGAGAGGAGGGGTGCGGGGTGCGGGGGGAGGTGGGTGGTGGTTAGGGGGGAAAGGGAGAAGGGGACGGGAGACGGGGGGGTGGGGGGGGGGAGAAGCTTGGGTGTGCAAGAACAGATACACAATGTTACGCAAAATAACAATGGGCAAGCACAAAGAATGTGCTTTGGGTAAATAGATAAATGTCATAATTTTGAAGTGAGTGTCCGACAGACGACTAAAACCATTCACAAACAGAACAGAGGGGACGACGAGAAAACAAATTATACACACATGCTTTTCGTCACAAACGTTCAAACACACACGTAAGTGCACACAAGTCAGCTTCTTTATATTCAAACACTATTCGGAAGTCATATAAAACCAAAAAACAAACGTTGGTGTCACCCACCACCCCACACACCGAACCTCAACGTTGACCCCGCATTCTACTCCGACACAATAATCACTTTCTTCCTTTCGTGTGGATTTTATTCGAACACCAATAATATGAGAAATGTCCTTCTTTGTAATGACCACACTCGTACTGCCAACAGAATGGATGAGGCAATGCCAGTCTTGAATAAAAGCTCATTTGTGTTTGCACATTTCTTCTGTCTTTACTGCTGTGTGCACATGTCAAATGATCGGTATAAGGACAGGCCCGGCGCTTCCTTTACTGAGGAAGTGTCTGGGTTTGTTCCAATGTACCTTTTATTTACCTGTGTGCTAGCTGAATCTGTCGCGTAAGCAGCACTGACTTGAAGTTGTGTACCTTGTGAATGGAGAGAGTTACCACTCTTTACTATTTGTTAATAATTTCATCTCCTGGCCTCATTATTTGTTAATTTCCAACTGAATGGATGATCACTGCTGTGGTGTGTCGGGCTGTGTTCGTCAGAGTGGGAAACAACGCCTGAACGAAGTGTTCCATATCCTATTCAGAAGTGATCTGGCAGCCAATTCCCTTTGTCTTTTTCTTTTCTTTTTTTTTTCATATCATTTTTCTTTAATAACAACAATACTAATAATGTCAGCGGGAAGTCCGAACCCAGTGACTGCACCTAAAAACACTGGCAAATTAGCAGAGCCCGGAGAGAACTTCCAGGCGGACTGTGTGTGGTGTCTTCATTTTTCATGGCAAACTATTGTCGTCAAACCGAACGGCGTTGAATAATACAGTGACCGGGACGGCCACAGGGGCTGGGGGGAACAAACAGACACTGGGCAAGAAGGAGGAGGAGAAGAAGAAGAGAACAGAAAGGTGGAAAGACTGGGACGGGGCAAAGGTAGG
>NC_134879.1:35900460-35915460 GCF_041734735.1 Babylonia areolata
AATTGATCAATTAATAACAGAAACGACTTGGAAATGGTGGTCAAGAAAGAGAACCGTACTCAGACGTACGTGGCAGACATACTTGTCTTTGGACCATCGAATACGCTTTAAGAGGGGTTGGAACTTAGTGGTGAAGGAAATCAGTCTTCTCCCCACAAAACTGGTCAGTACTTGTGAGAGAGAAAGGAGGGAAGAGAGGCATACGTAGTCTGTGTGAGGGGAAGGGCGGGGAAGAGAGTTTGTGTGCGTGTGTGTGTGTGTGTGTGTGTGTGTGTGTGTGTGTGTGTGTGTGCCGGTGTGTGCTAGGGCGCGCGTGCGTGCGTGCGTGCGTGTGTGACTAGTTCTGGTAATGGACTTCGGAAGCTGGAAGCGAAAGCGTGACAGGGACTGTTAATTACCTTCTTCAGGACTACAAACTAGTTATTTCCGACACAGTTAATGGGCAACGACTTCCTGTTTGCTGATGACTGCGCTGATGACTGCCTCCGAAGCTGACATGCAACACAGCGTCGACAGGTTCTCTGCTGCCTGTGACAACTTTGGCCTCAGAATCAGCACAAAGAAGACTGAGGTGATGCACCAGCCAGCTCCAGGAAAGCCTTACGTTGAACCAAACATCTTCCACAACGGGCAACGACGGAACGCGGTGGACACGTTCACATACCTGGGCAGTACACTCTCTCGCACAGTTGTCATCGACGACGAGGTGAATGCCAGACTCGCCAAAGCCAGCGCTACCTTCGGCAGACTCCATAAGAACGTTTGGAACAGGAGAGGCATCACCCTGGAGACGAAGCTCAAAGTATACAAGGCCATAGTTCTCACCACACTGCTCTATGGATGTGAATCATGGACGGTCTACAAACGCCACGCCAAAAAGCTGAACCACTTCCACACCACCAGCCTCAGAAAACTTCTCGGTATAAAGTGGCAAGAGAAGATCCCTGACACAGAGGTGCTCACTCGTGCAAACTTGCCCAGCATCTACACCATCTTAATGCAGGCCCAGCTGCACTGGGCAGGCCATGTAGTTCGCATGCCAGACCACCGGCTCCCCAAGAAACTGCTGTGCGGCGAACTCCAACATGGCAAGCGCTCCCACGGAGGCCAAAAGAAGCGCTTCAAAGACACTCTGAAAGCTTCTCTGAAGGCCTTCAACATCAGCCATGACACATGGGAGCTGAATGCAGTGGACAGACCAAAGTGGCGTTCAGCTGTCCACAAAGGCGCCAAATCCTGTGAGGCCAACAGAATCGCTGCAGCAGAGCAACGCAGACAGGCAAGGAAAAGCAGTGCCAGCAAGTCCCCGACAGCCGCCACCATCCCCTGTCCACACTGCGTCAGAACCTTCCGGGCGCGGATTGGCCTGACCAGTCATCTGCGCACCCACAGAGCCCAACCCACCCACCCCCAGGATGACTAGATGGTCCTCGTCGATCCCGACGTTCGAACCACAATGGGCAGTTAAGTTCAACAATTTCTGTCAGATGTCAGTTTGACTGTCGAAGGAACCAAGGAATGACGGAACATGGGCAGCAACACGAATGCTCACACGACCATGTAGCGTAGGGAGTGTAATTCCTTAATTAATTTGCATCATTAATTTGCATTTCTTTTTATCACAACAGATTTATTTGTGTGAAATTCGGGCTGCTCTCCCCAGGGAGAGCGCGTCGCTACACTACAGCGCCACCCTTTTTTTTTTTTTTTTTTTTTTTTTGCATTTTTTCCTGCGTGTAGTTTTATTTGCGAAGTGGATTTTTCTACAGAATTTTACCAAGGAACAACTCTTTTGTTGCCGTGGGTTCTTTTACATGCGCTAAGTGTATGCTGCACTGCATGCTGTGTACAGGTTGTATCTGTCATTTCGTCACTGGGATCGTTTGGAAAGAACTGGAAACCAAAAAGAAAGAAAGAAAGAAAATGCAAGTCTAAGTTTCTCATTCAGTATCAAGGAGATGTCAAAGTGTGCGGACTGATCCATACACGCTACACCAGCGGCGTTTTGGGAAACAAAGAGAGTGGCAGATGTCTGGCCTTCGCAAAAAGCAAAATAACGCTGGTCCGGCTTTGAAATCAAGCACATCTGTCGCATAACTCATAGAAATGGTATGACTTTTAGGAGATTAGAGCCCGCGATCTAAAGGCAGGCTGTGTCAGTGTACAACCCAACTCACTCTGTGTACACCGTCTCCACGTGGTTTCTGGACGTGAATCACTGTCAGCTAAGTGATTTGTGTCTCAGGTTTCACATCTCAAAGACACTTGGCTCAGTCTCCAGATGGGTCTCTCTCTCTCTCTCTCTCTTCTTTCTTCAGTTTCTTTCTCAGTAATATATAAGCATGTACTTATATTATTCAACTTTTTTCTTTCTAATGTTCTTCTTTTTTTTTTAAACATAATTTGAAATTCATTCGTGTTATGTTATGCTTTTGAGTGTTGAGTGTTTGAAATATTTTCCCTTTTCATGAGAGCAGGGTGAAAACAAGCCATCTGTGCTTATTCCTTTTTTTCCGTTCAGTAAAAAAAAGGTTCGTTCGTTCGTTCATTCAGTCATTCATTCTCTCTCCCTCCCTCCCTCCTCTCTCTCTCTCTCTGTGCGCGCGCGCCTCTGCGTGCGAGTATGCCAGTGCGTGTGTGTGTGCATCAGTGTGTGTGTGTGTGTGTGTGTGTGTGTGTGTGTGTGTGTGCGTGTGTGTGTCTGTGTGCGCTCATCATGAAAGCTTGTCACAATAATCCCGACAGAACCAAACTGAATGTGATGGTTTTTTTGATACGGACAGGAGACTGCCCTTCCTGGCACGTGCTCCCCGTTCCGTTCAAAGACCCAAAAGCCTCCACCTCCTTCACACTCTGCAACAAGCTCACAGTAAAAGCTTCCATCTGCGTCTGCAGTGCAGTGCATTTCTCAGTCCGTTGGAACAGTTGTCAATGTGTCGGTGCTACCCGGTCCCGTCTCTAACTCCATTTCTCAGCGGAAGGAAATACAAAGAGAAATTGAAAAAAAAGAAAGAAAAAGAAAGGAAGGAAGCTTGGAAGAAAGAAAGACGGACTGGCAGACATAAAGGAAAGGAGAGAAAGATTTTTTTAATGAAAAAAGAGAGAGAAAAAAAAGCAACAAGAATAACAACAACAAAAGAGAGAAAAAAAATCAAAAATAAAAACAAAACAAAAAACAAAGAAAAAAAATCAAAAATAAAGGAAGAAACAAGGAAGGATAGAGGGCAGCCTGCCAGAGCTTTGCACGGACGGAAGAGCCTAGTACGGTCGTAACCCACTACTGACTGTGTGTAGTATGGAACTGACCAATGGCGTAGTTCAGTCAACGTAGGCATTTAGTCACGTGTAACTGTCAAAGAGTTAGAGCCAAGCAATGCAACTGGCACCTGCAGAAAACTAAAAAACAAAAAAACAAAAGAGAGAGTGAAGGAGAGAGAGGGAAAAAAGGAAGAAAGAAAGAAAAGAAAACAGGACAAATGGGACAAAGAAAGACAATAACAACAACAATACTAATGTACCAATACTACTACTACTACTAATAATTATTATTATCATTATTATATTTATATAGTACCGAATCTTGTGCATAGACAAATCAAAGCGCTTTCGCACCAGTCATTCACACGCACGCATAACTCTAAAACTGGAAAAACTGAAGACAAGGAAGAGGCTGGGAAGGGAGGCTCTTTTGGGAGGAGGTGGGTTTTAAGACCAGACTTGAAAGAGCTGGGTGCGGAGACCTGACGAAGAGAAAGAGGAAGTTCATTCCAATTGCAAGGTCCAGAGACCGAGAAAGAACGGCGGCCAACAGTCGAGTGTTTGAATCTGGGTATAATAGATAAACAAACAAATGAATAAATGAATCAATCAATAAAATAAAAAAAAGAAAGAAAGAAAAACACAGGAAAAAAGGCAAGAAAAGAAAAAAAATCAACAGAAACCATTCAAACCAAAAACTCAACTTTCCCTTTTACTTTCACACATCCAGCTCTGCCTTGTCTGTCAGATACGACTGACCACAGAAACGAACCCTCAGATCAGCAAGCAGTGATTGGATGGAGGAGGAGGAGGGTATTGTAGAGACAGCGATGCAGAGGGGTGGAAGAAAGAAAGGGTGTGTGTGTGGGGGGGGGGGGGGGGGGCGGGAGGAAGGGGACCCTTCACGATAAGGTGGTCGGCTGCTGGCCTGTGAAGCACAAAAGCCCGGCCAGTCGCCGCCACCATCTCCGCTTCAAGTTCACTGGCGTCTGCTTGCCAACCTGTGATCTTTCAAGGTTATCAAGGACAGCCTGTGGAATGCTGTCGCTTTTGGCCTCGTGGACGAGATAGAACCGGACTAAAAACATCAAGAGAGAGAGAGAGAGAGAGAGATGGGGGTGTGTGGGGGGAGAGAGATGAGGGATGAGAGAGGGATGCGGGGTGGGGGTGGAGGAGTGGGGGGGGGGGGGGTATGCGGGAGGAGGGAGGAGAAAGAAAGTTAACGGATTAGTCATCAACGATTTTCAAACTTCTGTCTGTCTGTCTCTCTCTTTAGAAAAAAACGTTGTGAGTTCAGTCTCTCTCTCTCTCTCTCCAATATCCCCCTCTTTCTGATTTCAAAACCGCTGTCTCTCTCGCTCGCTCTTATGCCGGGCGCGCGCGCGTACGTGTGTGTTTGTGTGTGCGTGCGTGTGTGTGTGTTGTGCGTGTGTGTGTATTTGTGTGTGTGTGTGTGTGTGTGTGTGTGTGTGTGTGTGTTGTATATGTGTGTGTGTGTCTGTGTGAGTGTGTGTATGTGTGTATGTGTGTGGGTCGTGGGGAGGGGAGATATACGTCTGAACCCGCGGACTTGTAAATAATCATGAATTTATCTATAAATATTCACAATTACGTGGTTTGATTATATCAAATAGATTATTAAGACATCCAGATTATCATTAGGCCCTGGTCAGCTGACTTTTACCCAGTGATGAATGTGCCATGGACGTGAATGGGAAGACTGGGCCCGCACAGCTCACTTCACGGAGGTGCCTTTGACAGCATTTCTGACCGACACCGCAGGTGTCTGTATCTCTCGGGCCTCGCTGACTCTGGAATTCATTGCAAAGGGAAACGTTGACAGCCGTGTCACGTGGACTTCGACCGATATGGTTCTTCAGTATCGGGGATACCTCTATTGGTCCAATGGTCATCATGAGAAGGAGAGGAAGAAAGAGGAAAAGAAGAAGGAGGATAAGGGGAAGAAGAAAAAGGAGAACTTCGGAGGAGGAGAAGTTAAAGAAGAAGAAGAAGAAGATAATAATGATGATGATGACGATAATGACGACGACGATGATGATGATGATAATGATGATGATGACTTATGGATTGACTGATTGAATCTTTAATGGGTAAAGAATTAGGCACTGTTGAGGCTTTTTTTCTTTTCTTTTCTTTTTTTTTTTTCTTTTTTTTTTTACAATTCTGTCCATTTAACAACATAGAACATAAAAATAAATGAATGAAATGACATAAGATAAAATAATAAAAACAACGGATAAGAAGAAGAAGAAGAAGAACAACAACAACAAAACAAAACAAAGCAAACACACACACACACACACACACACACACACACACACACACACACACACACGACGAACTGGACAGAGCGAGAAGATAAAGAGCTACAAAATAATAACGACAGAACACAACATTTTCTTTTACATTATTAAGACCGTACGTGGGGAACTTCGAACACCACTAAGTTCACCTCCATTTAATTATGAAATGAAGTAATAAAACGGATTCATTAACTGTATTTAAGATACCATTATAACTATCGCTTTCAAATCATTCAGTGTTTCCACGTAAATAATTCATTCTTACGAGATAGTAACAGCTCAGGTGTTAATGATTTTGATACTGAAGTCATTAGAATCAGGTTACCTGTTAGCTTCGAGGCGCTCAGATGCTACAAGATGTGTGCTGAAAAAACAAAAAAATGCTTTTTAACTGAGAGAGATTCCCTCTCTCTCTCTCTCTCTCTGGATGTATGGATTTTTTATGGATGAACACATATCGCAACACACTCGCTCAGTTTAGAATGGGAGTATCACAAAACGATGTTCACATATACCGTTATTCAAGGAAACAAGAAGGCTGGGAGTTTCCAATTTTCAGTAACACACTTGATACCAAAATTCACTTTATTTTTGTGTGTCTAAAGTATGAAAATTTGATATCTAAATATCAACAGAATATTGTCAATATCGAAAATCATAATCTGGATTTTGTGAGTTTCAGTGGTGAGTGATCACGATTTTGCTAGGTTTCTATTTTATGCCTTGTAGCACAGATCCCTCATTTTGAATGCAGACCAAAACATAGAAAATACAGGTGAAGCAGTGTACTGGACAAAATCGGTAGATTTAAGTATCACCAAAGGAAACTCTTTTCCATAAATTTGCTAATTATTTGTGTATGTTATTTGTGCCGTATTCATTGTGTAATCAGTAATATATATATATATATATATATATATATATATATATATATATATATATATATAATGTCGAATGTGAAGCCCCTATTGAATGGGGCTGTGACCTGTTTGATAAACTAACGTCTCTCTCTCTCTCTCTCTCTCTCTCTCTCTCTCTATCTATCTATCTATCTATCTTTATCCTATCTCTGTCTCTCTCTCCCTCTCATATCCCTCTCTCCCTGCTCACACACGCATACAAAGTCACACAAAATCACACACAGATGTGTGCGTACTTTCCTAGACACTGGCGGTACCACACCAATTTGCGAACTAGCTCTCTCTCTCTCTCTCTCTCTCTCTCTCACACACACACACACACCTCCCCCGTCGCAAATACATAACGAGCAACAGTATCAGAAAAGAATGAATTAAAATGAAATGAATTAATTACTAAATAGACAATGAGAAAGCCATTCCGGTCGTACTATGCGTGTGCATGAATGCATGGTAAAGCATGTATGTGTGTGCGTGAGTATGTGTGCTCATATGTGGGTGTGTGTGTGGACATTGATGTCTGTGGGAATACTTGCGAGTGCATGTGTTCGCGCGAGGGCTTGCATATATATATATATATCTTTGCGTGCATGCGTGTGTTGGAGTGCTAATGTATGTGTGGTCTATGTTCGTGTGCATCGCGTGTGTGTGTGTATGTGTATGTGTGTGTGCGTGCGTGCGTGCGTGCGTGTGTGTGTGTGTGCATATGTGTGTGTTTGTGTGTATGCGCGCGTGTGTGGGTATATGTGTGTTCGTGTCTGTGAGTGTGTGCGTGTGTGTGTGTCTGTTTGTGTGTGCGTGTGTATGTGTGTGTGAGTGAGTTTGTGTATTTGTGTGTGAGTGTGAGTGTGGGTGTGAGTGTGTGTGTGTGTGCGCGCCTGTGACACAGTCCCAGCAACACGAACAGCCATCGAATCAGACCCGTCGTAACAAACAAGAGCCACACAACACCAGCACCAGTGACAGCCACACCGGGGGACAGACGGCCTGTTCACGAGCAACTTAATCGGATGCGCACGTGCTCCGGTAACACGGCACGTGCGCCACGTCTTCATCATCGCCTTGCAGCCACCGGAGAAAGGTCGTGAACTCTCTAAGACCTGCGATCAAGGAACACGAAAACGGTCTTAGTGCGGTCGATAGTGCCAATGGCGTCCTGCGACGATCTTGTCAACAGAGCAGATAGTGTTTTGAAGAGTCAAGGTTGTGTGGAGAGAATAAAAAAAAGAAAAGAAAAAAAAAAGCGTAGTGTCACGGCAGTCTGTGTGTGTGTGTGTGTGTGTGTGTGTGTGTGTGTGTGTGTGTGTATGTCACAGACCGATAGACAGAGATAGAGAAACAGAGAGAGAGGGGGGGTGGGGTTGGAGGGTGGTGGGGGGGCAGGCCCATGACGAATCAGTCACACACAACAGATCCGGGGGATCAATTTACATGTATGTTTTTGTGTTCACTGTCGGCTTCAAGTTTCGTGACCTGACACCGATTTCAGACTGTTATTTGAATATCTCTCTCTCTCTCTCTCTCTCTCTCTCTCTCTCCCTCTCTCTCTTAATAAAAAAACACCTGTTTCATTTCCTAGAAATACATCACTGATTTCAAATGCTGGCTGTCATTTCGAAGAAAAGAACAGTCAAGTTTAAGCATACGTGCTCTCTCTCTCTCTCTCTCTCTCTCTGTGATGTGTGTGTGTGTGTGTGTGTGTGCGTGCGTGCGTGCGTGCGTGTGTGTGTGTGTGCGTGCGTGCGTGTGTATGACACTAATGACGCGGATGAGCGCGCACACACACGCACACAAACATGGCGCCCAGAAACACACTCACACAGATACACACGCGCGCGTGCGTAAACAGACGCACACGCGTCACTGATAGATCTACTATTTTCCGAATTTCAGTCAAATGAACATATGATTTTTCGCAATGTTGTAATCTGCTATCAACTACGGCGAAGGCAGTGGAACAGTTTCAAACTGTAACGTGTCAACAACATTATGTCTCTTTCCGTCTCCTTTATTCTTTTCTTGGACACATCCCCTGGAACGAGGAAGGAGGAAATAAAGAGGGGTGTAATATTTGCTTCGTATGCAAGTCTGTCTGCCCTGGACAAGGACGCGCACCTTCGATTCTTAATCGATAAAGCTTTAACAGTTTTATTGTTGATTTCTGTGGTATCACAGTGGAAGGATGGCCTAGAGGTAACGCGTCCGCTTAGGAAGCGAGAGAATCTGAGCGCGCTGGTTCGAATCACGGCTCGGCCGTCGATATTTTCTCCCCCTCCACTAGACCTTGAGTGGTGGTCTGGACGCTAGTCATGCGGATGAGATGATAAACCGAGGTCCCGTGTGCAGCATGCACTTAGCGCACGTGAAAGAACCCACGGAAACAGAAGGGTTGTTCCTGGCCAAAATTCTGTAGAAAAATCCACTTGGATAGGAAAAAACAAATAATACTGCACGCAGGAAAAAATAACCCCCCCCCCACCCCACCCCACCCCCCAAAAAAAAAAGAAAGAAAGAAAAAAAAGAATGGGTGGCGCTGTAGCGTAGCGACGCGCTCTCCCTGGGGAGAGCAGCCCAAATTTCACACTGAGAAATCTGCTGTGATAAAAAGAAATACAAATACAAATATTGTTGTTGTTTTTTTTAGTACGTTGGCCGGTTGTTGTTTGTTTTGTTGTTTCCACATCTACCGAAGTTTTGATTTTATGAAGGAACCGCCCAGCGAAATGAACTTTCTGAAAGCGTTGCAAACATGGACAAGACCATTAGCTGTGCGGTCAACTCGGGGTTGAGATGGAAAAGTATGGAGATCGCGAGACGGATTCTGAACAATCGCCAATTCTTCGTTTTGTTCTTGTGTTTATTAGATGAAATACTGAATGGTTTATCTTTGTTTGCTTTCATTTTGGGTAGTATGTTATTGTTGTTGTTTGTGTGTATGCTTTGTTGTTAGTTCTTTTGTTTGTTTTTTGTTTGTGTGTTTTTGTTTTTGTTTGTTTAAGGGGAGGGGCGGGTGGTCGATTCGGGGAGAGGAGGACTGTTTGATTAGTCATGTCCATGATGAAGCCATCTCGATTTGATGTCAAAATGTTTTAAGGGACACCAGTTACCCCGTTTCAGTTCCAAAGAAGCACAGTCAAGACGTCAAGACTGTTGTATATACACACGTGTAGTGCACCTCCTCTGCTCGGGGACAGAAAGTCCCCATCCGATCTGTCGGTTCCTGTACTTCCCACCTCAAACTTCGGTGACTCTGTTGCCTCTTCTTCTCCTTTCTCGCTGTTATGGTCGCTTTTGGCTTTAGTTACCGCCTTTGTTACTCACAAGAAAGCTTGACCGCAAAGGGCTGTTATCTTGCTGTGGAAAGATGGAACTAAAAGCTTTGGTTGTAAGTCACCAATCTTTATCTCGACTTCTTTTTTTTTTTGGTTTTTTTGCTTCGTGTTTCTCTTCTATCTGGCCGATTCCTCTGGTGACAATAAATTTAATCTCATGTTCATATTGATATTAGTAGCATTATTTTACTATATTATGTATTATTATTATTTTTTGTTTCATTATTTCATTACTTACTGTTTATGAATGTTATTTGATACAATTGATAACATGGTTCATCAGCTGTCATGTTAAAATTGAAGTGCAACGTTGTGAGCACAGTATAAACTTTAAGCTTGTTGATGCTCTTTTGTCATTGACTGCATTGTAATCGTGTATATTGTTGAATAATTAAAGATTATTTAAACCACTTCTTTGTACTGATGATGCATCACTTTTTCCCAACAACATTAACTATACCACTTAAAAGTAGGTAAGGCGAAGTAAATCCACCTTGAATTCATGCCACTACACTGATCTCATTTCACCAAGGTTCAACAGACAAAAGTTAAACTCCATACTGGGGCAACATCGTCTGCGCTTACACGCGATGCACTGCAGCGGTCTGCGTTACGGTTTCACAAGTTTCAAGGCCTGGAGTTAGGAAAATCGCCTGTTAAACTGACACCGGAGGTAAGTAAGCTACCTTTCAATGAGCACACACGCATACAGAGATGGGCGGTTGGAGAGGGGGTGAGAGAAAGAGAGACAGAGACACAGCTAGAGAGCGTGCGTGCACGCGCGTGCGCGCGAGTGTGTGTGTGTGTGCCTGGAGTTATGAAACTTACATGTTGGACCCGGATGTAGACATGTATTCCTAAGTGCATGCATGCGATGTGTGTGTGTGTGTGTGTGTGTGTGTGTGTGTGTGTGAGAGAGAGAGAGAGAGAGAGAGAGAGAGAGAGAGAGAGAGAGAGAACTACAGTGCTCTTGTATTAGGGTTGCGTGTCACTGCTACCATTAAGGCCACTGCGACTTTTCTTTCTTTCTTTTTATGTTGTTGTTGTTGTTGTTTTGTTCTTTTGTCTCGTGTTCCATTTATTCTTGGAATAAGTGATCGGGGGGAAAAACCCACAAAGAACAAGAACAACGACAACGACGACAAAAAAATAACAAAACAAACAGTGGAAGAAGAAAAGGCCAATGAAAATAGACAACCAAACAAAAAAATAGATAATAAATTCATAAATAATAATTTAATTAATTAATTGATAAATAAATAAATTTAAAAAAAAAAAAACAAAAAAAACAAAACAAAAAAAAACCGTCTATGAACAATTAAGAGACTATGACAGCACAGTTTGCGTTCGTCTTTCGCTCAGACCTGAGGACGTCAAGTCACGCTCCGACTTGGTATTAATTTTTTTTTACCTTTCTACCGCTCCGCATGGCTTCTTCATACAGTATACAGATCAGTCGCATGACTCATCCCCCCGACCACGTCCCAAGGACAAAGAAGCCGCACGCCGCACAACGCAGGTACGCCCTTAGCTGTCACTGACTTCGTAGGAAACAAAATGTCAAAGGCGTATCCTGTAATTCCTGCATGTCAACCCGACCACCGTGAAAAACACGCGGCTCCTATTGTGACTTGCTGTTTCAAGGACGAAGCAACCCTCTGTGGGATTTGTGGTATGAAGAAGAGCATAATCAGTGTCTGTTCTTTTCTCTTTTCTGTTCATAGTATTGTAAAAATAAAGAGCCGAATAATTACGCATTGCACACAATCAGCAAGTTGCATATTGTTGCCAATGCGCATGGGACTGGCAATGTTCTTTGAATGGCTTTTGACCACGATCTGACCTCTGCTGACTACCATCTAGCTGTTCAGAATTTGCTGTTTTGTGACGGTTATGCAGTACTGTGATTCCTTGACAGGACTTGGCCCATTAATTAACCATAAACGACCATCACTGTCCATTACTGACCACTGCTGACCACAGTCCACAAGGTATCAGAATGTGGCATTTGATCATGCTTTTGCAACATTAAGAGGTCTTCACCTAGTTTGACTATTCACTGGCAAGTACAAACCACTACCTAAAAGTGTGCAGCTTGGGTTATGTCAACATATTTTTGCATCATAAGTACTTTCTTATGCAATATCAGTACATTTTCACATACCTTGACCACTGACCACTACTGACTACTTCTGACCACAACTGACCAGTACCCCAAAGTGCATATATGATGAAACAAATATAGGTCTGGTTGAACATAAAATCAAGCCTGTGGAATAGAAACTTGGGGAAAGACGGACCAGGGGGGAGACCTGGGGAATATAGACCTACCACATATAATGTGGGGAAAGGGGAACAGGTGTGGGGGGTACAGACCTACAGGCACATCCTGGATCCTGTCCATGTTTGTCAAGCTGTCACTTCTGGGTTGTCCCCGCCTCCCTGCATCCCTCTCCCTGAATTGTTTAGTAGGTCTATATTCCCCAGGTCTATGTTCCCTCACGTCCATCTTTCCCCAAGTCTGTATTCCCCGGGCATGATATAATGCTGATGGTGATGATGGTGCATGTCAGCCACGTCCACACACACTGGCTATAGTATAGCGTGCAACTCGATGGTCTTGCTGGTTATGTACAATGTGTAACTGTTCTGCTAATTCTAAACAATGAACAAGAAGTGGTTCGCATTGCATTCAATGAACACTAATTAGTGCATAGTGTGTGTGTGTGTGTGTGTGTGTGTGTGTGTGTGTGTGTGCGTGCGTGCGTGCGTGCTTGCGTGTGTGGGTGCGTGTGCGTGTGATCGACATATATCATTCTTTTTAAACTGTGAGATAAGGTCCAGTAATGTTTAGCTGACTGCACACACACACACACACACACACACACACACACACACACACACACACACACACTTTCACTTACTCGTATGCGTACACAGTAATCACCCCCCTCCCCCTTCTCCCACTCGATTTTTTTCCTTCCCTCGTCTAATATCACTTACAGTGAAAAGACGTTAATCTAAAGAACGAACACACACACAGACACAAACACACAGACACACGCACACACATACTCCGAACCAGTTCGAAGCAGAGAAAAAAAAAAAAAACAAAAAAAACCCAGGTCAGCTAATCCCTCGTTCCTCGCTTCGACACCATGCATACGTCACACCATGACAGCGCTGTATTACGACAACTGAGCTCACTGTGACCCAAGCGTCCCCTTACGTCATCACATCATCCCCTTCGACCTTGACCCAAGTATCATGACTGATGGATTCAACCGACACGTCATCCGCATTCTCCGTCTCTATTCATTTATTTTATCATGGTTTTGCCATAATATAAACATTACTTTGATGTTAAACTGATTTTTTGATGTAACATGCACGCCAGCAAGCGAGCAAGCACGCACACACGCACGCACTCATGCAAGCACACACGCACACACACACACACGCGCGCGCGCGCGCGGACGCACACCCCCATCCCCACCCCCACACATACGCACGCACGCACGCACGAACGAGAATAAAACCAAAGAAAAGTGTTACCTGAGGTGAGAGGTAAGAGGTATTTCAAAAACGTTCCTCCCACTTCTGTGTGTGTGTGTGTGTGTGTGTGTGTGTGCTCTCATGGGAACCGCTAATGACCCGGTGTGTGAAGCTGTAACGGTACCATCTCATTTAATGCCTTTTCTCATGAGTGCAATTTGATATTCAGCACAGATACACAAAGAAAGTTGAAACAGTGTTATGAACAGCGCTATGCACACAGATACCGCTCACGATCAAATGTAAACGTGTGCGTGCGTGCGTCTGTGTGTGTGTGTGTGTGTGTGTGTGTGTGTGTGTGTGTGTGTGTGTGTGTGTGTGTGCATGTGCTGTGTGCGTGTGCATGCGTGCGTCTGTGTATGTGTCTGTATGTGCATGTGCTGTGTGCGTGCGTGCGTGCGTGCGCGCATGTGTGTATGCTCTTGAAAAAGCAGCGATTGTGCACGTGCACAATGTTTAGGCATCACACGCGAGGGCGTTTTCTTGTGAGAGATACAGGCCGTGTGCATGGGTGGCGTACTTAATCGCGAGGAACCTGATGTATTGTGATATCCAACCCAGACAGACTGGGCAAATATCTGTGTGATTCATTCCCCTCCTTTCGGTAAGAGGCAGTTCTGTGAGCCGCTGGCTGCATGATGCATAACAGGGCAGTTCTCTGGGAACGTGGTTGTCAACCGACAATTAACAAAAAAACAACAACAAACAAACAAGCAAAAAATCTTCACAGTGGAAAATTTCAGAGGAAACCGACTGAGTCTGGTTGAAACTGCTTTTCGAGTACGACTGGCAGAGTGTCCTCTGCAAGTATGTGCAAGACATCTGCAGTGTTAATTAATATCAAATTCATACCAGCACTTAAGACTGAGCGCAATGAAAAACACCCGCTGTGCATTTAAGTTTTAGTCAGTCGTGCAAAAGGAAACAGCCACAATTCGCGAATAACACCAGGAAAGACAACACACATGCTCTCATTATTAAGTCACGTCTTTGGAGCTACTGCATAAAGCCTGTCAGTTGTGCCGCTTCGTGTATTTTTCAGTCATGGACATGACGACAGTCTGCACTGCTAAGGTCAAGTGCAGTGGTCATCACGTAACGTTTCAAACGGAGCCCATTCCTCCCGTTGTCCTTTCTGATCTCGAGTTAACCACAGACGCTTTTTGCCACTGTGCGTTCTTTGCCCTTTGCTGTTTTGTCGCACATTCACTACTCCTCTTCGTTGTTTTCGCCTTTCCTAATGAGTTTGAAAATAAAGAAGCGATCAGGCGCGTGCTTTTAAACAACCTGTGGATTGTTGTACGGTCATTTGGTGAATATTCTAGTTGAAAATGTGCACGCCTAAAACACCAAGCGAAACTATTTATTTCTCCAGTGGAAAACATACTGCGCTACTATCGCCAGGGCTTCAACGTGCGCTACTAATCTGCTGCCTTTCCTTCACCTCCTTTTGGTTTTGTGATAGTTATGCTTTACCTTTATAAGTCGACAGGACGGCCGTACATCACCGACACGGATTTCATCAAAGCTGTAATTGCATCGCTGACTAGAAAGCGTTACATTTCCCAAACGGGCATGATAACGCATGTTTTAATCTCTCTCTCTCTTTCTCTG
>NC_134879.1:35922960-35932960 GCF_041734735.1 Babylonia areolata
ACTGTGGCTGGTTATATCACAGACATGATTCACCCGCCCCTCACTCACCCCCTCTCACTCACACACGTACCTCCCACACGGAAGCAGAAGTGTCGTCAACGCCGATTGGCCAGTCAACCGTCTGTCAGCCGCACTGGATCCGGTCTGTTATTGCCAAACACACACACACACACACACACACACACACAGAGAAACACATTAATTCCGTTCACATCATCACCGCTACACCGGATGTGTTTACAAAGTGTTCTTTTTTCCGGTGCAAAAGGAGGTCCGGAACCGAAGCAGACGGGAGAACAAAAGCAGTCTCCCTGCAAGAACAAACAAGAACAAAAGAGCTCTCTCTCTCTCTGTCTCTCTGTCTCTCTAGTAGGAACAAAGCTGCCTTCTGCCTCACTCATTAACTCGACAAACTTTTGCCCGAAACGTCAAATACTTCGTTTTTCTACCCTTACGATACAATTGTCACAAGTCGATAGTTTCCACGGGTAAGGTTCTCCGATTCCCTTTTGACAAGCTCCAGTCATTTCCTTGGCCGACATGCACTGGGCAAACTCGGCGAAGTGTTTGAGTACATACAATTAACGGAACTGAAAAAAAAAATGATGGAAGATATGGGGAAAGCACTGAGGCAAAAGAAACATCACTGACTCCAACAACAACAGTAAGGTCTTACTGTTGATTTGAATCAAGCTGACAAATTAACAAGACAGAACTGCATAAATCACACAGAAAGCTATCCTTCGTGGTCAGTATAACAATGCGGCACTCAGATCGGTATACCTTTTATATGAATATAAAGGTCTGACAGAACTAAAGAAGCAGAGCAAAGCACAAACAGTTTTGTAAGTGGTGCAGAGCAGAACATCCTACAATGATCTGTCACGGTCCAAGGAGTTCCTAGTCTCGGTAAAAACACTGGGCGTCTAATATTTCCGACCATGTGGGGGTGCCCATACCTTCTATGCAGTAACCGCTTTAACTCTTTCCATACGAACGGCGAAAGAGACGACGTTAACAGCGTTTCACCCCAATTACCACCATCAAAATATTGCAAGCGCAAGGCTCTTATACTGAAGACGTGAATGTTGACAAAAAAATACCACAATTCTGACGATGAAAGCTAAAGGTTGGGTCATTGAGACACCCACTGGACATCCGAGGGGTCTGTGTAGAGGAGAAGAGAGGACCGGCCGTACTGAGTGAGTTAAGCAGAAGTTAAGACGCTGCAAATCTCTTCATACCCTGAATAGAGCACCTCTGTGACTGTGACGGCGAAGCCCACCTACAACACTAAAGGAAAAAAAGGAACCCCCTGCTCGTATTCATTACTATTCACGTAACATAAACATGCACCAGAGTATTGAAGCGAGTGTCTGATTAGATTGGAGTGGAGGTGACAGAGGTATTGCTGAATGATTGCAACAACTCCATGGAACAACAGGGAACTGAGTAGCATGATTGTCCAGAAGCGTTTCAACTGTTGGCTGGGTCATGAATCAATTTTATGATCTGCCCAATGAATGATAATTTCGCGTGCAAGTAATCAAGATCTCTCCATTTACACACACGCGCCCACTCGCGCGTGCGTGCACACACACACACACACACACACACACACACACACACACACACACACACACACACACACACACACACACACACCATTATAGTTCAATCTAAGGAACGAATACAATTTCTATTTCACAAGTATGCCGTATACTCATAGACTTGGCTCAGGCCAACTCTTTCTTTTTACCTCCAAACTTGTAGATTTTTTCAGTCCACACAATTCCATACACTACAGCTATATACACGAGATCGGCTCAGTTGACGAGCTACTGACTTCATTTCCACACTAAGGTGCCTATGAGCATCTATGTGTAAAGGAGACATTTGGCGAATCAGTTTAAAAGTCCGATAATGAATAGAACTGTTAACAAACCATCGCTTCTTTATACAGACAGATAATACCAAAAGTAGTTTACACCCACCACTCAGCTTTCTTACATATGTGTGAACTATTTATGGTTTGTTCAAATGTTTACTAAGACTTGAGAGAATATTGCTGTTGTAAAAATGACTCTCATGTTGTTGTTTTATTCTTTTTTTTAAATTGTGAGTGTAAAGAAATATTCAAAACTTATATTTCAACCCTAAGCATGTTTCCAACAACTTTTTGTACTTGTGTTCACGCACACGTGTATGACTGATATCATTGTAGCCAAGTGCTCAGCTGGCTACTAGCCGCAGTCAACTCACAGCACATGCCGTAAAGCGGACGACAGTTTCACTGCAGTGACGGTGTCCAACCATTGACATGAGGAGGTAATTCCTGTGGCGTAAGTTCGAATTTGAGCTGAAAGCTCTTGCGCGTCCGCCGGTCACTTTCCGAGGTGCCGCTCTCAAGCACACATCGAGCGTGTCCACACACAGTCAGCTGCCTAATATTCTACTGCACTGTCTTTTCTTCTTCTCTTCCTTCATATAACTATTGTATAATAAAACAATAGGAAAACCCTTTTGTGACTGGCCTCTACATGTCTCTGGCCTGTGCACGGATCTTTTCCATCCTTTCATCTTCATCCTCTTTAATTCAGTAATAATCTAAATTCTTTTGTACCGCCCCGTTTCATATACCACTCGGGTACAACACGGCTACAAAAATGGCGTCGCCGACAGGATATTGATCCACATCAAGACTGATCCAAACGTATTTCTTTTAATCAATTCATTAATCCCAATCCTTCAATTCAAAACCATAACAATACCCCCTTACCATTCAAAAGCTCCATTGCATTACAGATAAATATACCCACCCTCCCCAAAAGCGTAACCAGCGCAAATCAGTTTTAAAGGTTTAAAGTTTTACCAAGACTAATTTTTGACGTTGCTTTACGTTAATTCCTTATGGAAAACCAAGACATCAAGGCTTTGGATCTCTCTTTCTGTCTGTCTCTCTCTCTTTACACACACACACACACATATATATATATATATATATATATATATATATATATATATATATATATATAAAAGAAGTTCACACTATAAAAATATGAACAACAGTAGTCTTGGCATGTCTTAAAATGTCCTGTTCTCCCCAAGCCTGGGCCCACATCCCCACCGCCCAACCACCACCCCCACACCCTCAAAGGTAAAAGGAAGAAGGATGTTGTGCGGGGACGGGTTGCTATTTAACCAGCCTGTGAAGCTTTTATTTCTGTGCCTTGCCTTAAGAAGCTTTTTGTTCAGCGAAAATTTGAGGCTTTTTAATTACAAGTTTTAAAGATATACCAAGACTACTGTTTGTTCATATATATATATATATATATATATATATATATATATATATATATATATGAACAAACAGTAGTCTTGGTATATATATATATATATATGTGTGTGTGTGTGTGTGTGTGTGTGTGTGTGTGTGCACGCGCGCGCGCGCGCGTGTGCGTATGCGTATGCGTGTGTGAAAAGTGGGTGTCGAAATGTCCAGCTCTGAGGCAGAAACTGATAAGTACTGTTCACTGACTTTGCACATGCATTAGCAGAACTATATGGCTGGTGCAGAGAACAACAAACTCGCCCATAAAATATACTGCGCGACAATGACCATTCAAACATCGGTCAATATGGTGTGCATGACAGAGCCATGTATGCGATTTCAACAAATACTGAAACTGACAAACGAACACAGTTGTCACTTGACACTACAAGAGTGCGACAAGGATGCGGTCTTTTTTCTTCAAAATTTGCGGTATGCAGTACATGCTCTAAGATTCATTCAGATGTTTTTCAAATGCAAAAACTAGGAAACTAATTTTGAATATTAGTCGCGATAAAACTTACTTGGAATGTCTCCCGTAAATTGTTTGTTGAGCTGTCGAATTCAGCCGTCTGCTTCTCTGAGAAATCAATTCATAGTTATGTCCCTTGCGAGTCATAAATTCCATCGTGCAATTCCATTGGTTTCACATCCGCAAACAAGACAAATGCAAAAATGGTTACACTAACTGTAAGAATGGCATCGAATTTTTTATCACTCTTCCCCTCCTCCCCCCCCCCCCCCCCCCGCCCCCACCATTCCACCTTTCCCCGTCTCTCTGGTGCCAGATCCAGGTGTTCACGAAAACACACAAACAGTGATGGAATTGGGTTTGCACGTACTCTGACTCCACCCCCTGTCACTTTATCAGCCCTATGTTTTGCCTGGAAGAATAATTATGGTCAATAGTTTTCGTTGATGTGTGTGTGTGTGTGTGTGTGTGTGTGTGTGTGTGTGTGTGTGTGTGTGTGTGTGTGTGTGTGTGTGTGTGTGTTGTGTGTGTGTGTGTGTGTGTGTGTGTGTGTGTGTGTGTGTGTGTGTGTGTGTGTGTGTGTGTGTGTGTGTGTGTGTGTGTGTGTTCAGTGTCAGTGAGCGTGGTGAACAAACTGTTATATTTTTTTTCTCCTCATAACTTACCCTCCTTTCCAAGCTACCCTCACACCACAACCACCACACACACCAACTTTTCTCTCCTCCCACCCGTTTCTCCCACCCACCCGGTCAGTCCCCTCCCCCTCTCCCCCTTCCCCCTCCCCCCCCCCCCCCACACACACACCCTCTCCCACCTCACCCCTTCCACCTAAAACAAGGAGCACTTTACGTCACAGTCACCACCACCACCACCACCACAACTACCACCAACCATCTCGTGTGGCCACCACGTGTGTGTTGGTGTAGTGTGGTGGTTTGTTTGCTACTGCAACCACCACTGTTTGCATCCAGTCAACAATACGAGTGAGAAGGGGGGAGGGGTGGGGGAGGCCAGCGGGGAAGGGGGTGGGGGTGAAGAGCTGAGGTATAAGGGGGACGGGAGGAGGGGGATTCAGTAGTTCCAGCAGCGGTAGATCCCCACACATGAGGTTGTCGGCGTTGTTTGTCCTATGTCGGTCCCCCCTACTCCATCAGTATAACACGGCCGGGCACTTTGGGAAGCCGCCTGTGATCTATCCAAGTGAAGGCCTCACTCACGCTCCCGTTACTGTACGGTGTGGGCCATTGTATTCTTCGTTGGTTTTCTCAGTCGGCCACTTTGCCAAAGCGATAGCTTGTGTGTGCGTGCGTGCGTGTGTGTGTGTGTGTGCGTGTGTGTATGTGTGTGTGTGTGTGTGTGTGTGTGTGTGTGTGTGTGTGTGTGCGTGTGCGCGTGTGTGGTGGGGGGTGGAGAGTTGGGTTGAGGGGCAGGTGTAAAGTGTGTGTATGTGTGTGTGTGTGTGTGTGTGTGAATAGGATGAGTGTGTGTGTGTGTGTGTGTGTGTGTGTGTGTGTGTGTGTGTGTGTGTGTGCGTGTGTGTGTGCGTGCGTGTGCGTGCGTGCGTGTGTGTCTGTGTGTGTGTGTGTGTGTGTTGCTCCCTGACGTCAGTCATAGTGACTCATAAAGTAGATGCTTTGATGGGGGAGGAAATCAAACAGTGAATGAAGAGGGCTGAGACAAACATGCACCGAAATTAGGTTGTGCGTGCTCTGTGTGTGTGTGTGTGTGTGTGTGGTGTGTGTGTTTATGTGTGCTCTGTGTGTGTGGTGTGTGCGTGTGTGTTTATGTGTGCTGTGTGTGTGTGTGTGTGTGTGTGTGTGTGTGTGTGTGTGTGTGTGTGTGTGTGTGTGTGTGTGTGTGTGTGGACTCCCTCGCTCTGGCAGGTTGGTTAAACTGGTGCGCACCGACGCTCGAGTTATCAGTACTATCAGAGTTTGAAATATCTATAATTTTTTTTTGTTTTTTTTGTTAACTCACTCAGTACGGCCAGTCCTCTCTTCTCCTCAACACAGACCCCTCGGATGTCCAGTGGGTGTCTGAATGACCCAACCTTGAGCTTCCGTCGTCAGAATTGTGGTATTCTTTGTCAACATTCACCTCTTCAGTATAAGAGCGTTCCGCTTGCAATATTTTGATGATGGTAACTGGGATGAAACGCTGTTAACCTCGTCTCTTTCGCCGTTCGTATGGAGAGAGTTAAAAAGCTGTTTGCTGAATGGACGTGATGTATCAGTGAAATGAAGTGTTCCTGTAACAATTAATTTTGTATGTTTGTGTGTGCGATATTACCTCCCCTTCTGTCTGGCTGTGTGTCTGTGCGTGTGTCTGTGTGTCTGTGCGTGTGCCAGTTTACTTGTGTGTGTGGCTGTTTATGTGCCAGTTTGTGTGTGTCTGTGTATCCGTATGTTTGTGTGTGTGCGTGTGCCAGTTTGTGTGTGTGTGTCTGTTTGTGTGTCTGTGTTTGTGTGTGCCAGTTTTTGTTTGTTTATTTGTCTGTTTTCGTTTGTTTATTTGCGGGTGCGCGGTGTGTGTGTGTGTGTGTGTGTGTGTGTGTGTGTGTGTGTGTGTGTGTGTGTGTGTGTGTGTGTGTGTGTGTGTGTGTGTGTCTGTGTGTGTGTCTTTGTGTCTGTATGTGTGTGCCACTTTGTGTGTGGCCGTTTGTGTCTGTGTTCTGTGTGTCAGTCTCGGTCTCTGTAACTGTTTTTAAGTCTTTCTGACTCTCTCTACATTTGATAATGGAAATAATGTTGATTTGCCAGACGATGTGAATAATAAAAGTAAAGCAAAACAGCTCTCTTTTCTGCACTGGAATGTGAATGGCCTTATGCGAAAATTACAAGATAATGATTTTGTTTCATTTGTCCGCTCATTTGATTTCATTTGTCTTGTCGAAACGTTTCTTGATGATTTCAACTCTTCTGTCTTTTCCGGACATAAAAGTTTCTGTGTACCGGCTGTGAAGTTTACAGCAAAAGGGAGACGATCTGGAGGAGTGATATGTCTTGTTAGAAATGTGTATTTGCAGTATGTAAAACACGTTGCTGTTCAATCTTATAATTTTTGTGCATTTATTATTGATCGTTTTTTGTTTGGTACTGCTTGTGATATATTGTATGTGTGCTGCTACGTGCCTCCTCAAGGTTCACCGTATTATTCTTATTTTGACTGTGAAAACGGAATTGCTTTACTAGAAGATTTTTTGTCTGAGTGTCTTTTAACTTGTGACCGGGATGTATATATTGTGTTGTGTGGTGACCTAAATAGTAGAGTTTCCAATATATCTCATCATTGTCAAAGTATTGGTGGTATTTTAGATTTCCAGCATGTCAGTCACCCAGCTAGCCTTGATAGAATATCTGAAGATAAAGTGTTAAATGATTATGGTAAACTGCTTATGAATTTATGCACTGCCTTTGATTTAAGCATTCTGAATGGTATGTGTTATGGCGACCGACATGGTTGCTACACGTACGTAACAGAGAGTGGTTGCAGCGTGAATGATTATTTTTTGTTGTCGTGTGACCTATATGGAGCATTAAAAGAGCAGTGTGAGTTGCGAGTGTCTGAGAGGATTGATTCTGACCACATGCCTGTGAAATTTACAGTAAATTGTTTAGGTGACAATGTAAGCAAGGAGCAAAATAGTATGTATATTGTAGAAAAATTTGTTTGGAATGAGGCCTGTTCTAATCAATATAGCGATAATTTATGTTCACAAGAATTTCTGGAAAGAATTGCTTTTGCACTTAGTTTGATAGATACTGATATCAATCATGCATTAGATGTATTTAATACATGTATAAAGGATGCAGCAGATTGTATGAAGAAACAAATACATTGTAGGAATGATTTAAAACCTCAAGACTGGTTTGATGCAGAATGTCGTGCTTCAAAAAGAAATGTGCGCAGATTACTCAATAAATATCGACGAACATTAGATAAGAATGATTGTGACCGTTTTTGTAGGACTAGAAGAGAATATAAATATTTGCTAAAGAGAAAGAGAAAGCAGTACAACAATGCATTGTTGGCAGAATTAATAGCGTCCGTAAAAAGCCAGAAAGAGTTTTGGAACACAGTACATAAGATTTCAATGAAAAGAAAACAACCACTTAATAACATTAGTATTGAAACATGGTATGAACACTTTAAGGCACTTCTAACGAAAGATATCCGTTCTAATGATACACTGCAATTGGGGAATGACGAAGAAGATGAAAACAGTATAAATCGTCCAATTTCTAAGGAAGAGGTATTATTTGCTTTAAGAAAATTAAAGAATCGTAAAGCTGCAGGACCAGATGGCATTATTGGGGAACTGTTAAAAACTGCTTGTAAAGTAGAACCGATTTTGAACTTTTTGGTAACTTTTTTCAATTCTTTGTTTGATGGAGGAGTGTATCCTGATGAATGGGCTGAATCCATTGTCCTGCCTCTTTACAAAAAAGGTGACGTGAATAATCCCAACAATTATAGAGGTATTTCTTTGTGTGATACCAGTAGTAAGATATACAGTACGATCATTAACCACAGACTACAGGAATGGGTTGAAGAAAATAATCTTACAGGAGAATATCAAGCAGGGTTTAAACGTAATTATTCTACTATAGATCATATATTTACTTTGATGGCTTTTGTACAGAAACAGTTTTCCCTCAATCGTAAATTATATGTTGCCTTTATAGATTTTGAAAAAGCCTTTGATTCCATTAACAGAGCTATTCTTTGGCCTATTCTCTTGAAAGCAGGTGTTAATGGAAAGCTACTTAAATGTGTGATGAGTATGTATAAATGTGTGAAAGCAAGGGTGAGATGTGGAGGCAGCATGTCTGATTACATACAGTGTACAACTGGTGTGAAGCAAGGAGACGTTTGCAGCCCTGTTTTGTTCTCTCTGTTCATAAACGAATTGACCTCTGAAGTTCTTAGTCATGGAAAGCATGGTGCACAGTTTATTGGTGACTTCTTAGAAATATTTATACTTCTTTTGGCTGATGATATTGTTTTAATATCTGAAACAATTATAGGATTGCAAACACAGTTAAATAATTTATATCGAGCTGCTACTTCACTTCAGTTGAAAGTCAATATGTTAAAGAGTAATATAATTGTGTTTAGAAAAGGAGGGTATTTAGGGATCAGAGAAAAATGGACTTACAATGGAATATTTATGCCAGTTGTGAATGTTTATAAATACTTAGGTATTTATTTTTCGTCAAAACTTAGTTTTACTGTTGCATGTAAAGACCTTGCAAGCAGAGCGAAATATGCGCTTTTCTGTATCATGCAAAAATTATCCAGTTTAGAAAATCAATCTTTTGAATTGTTTATGAAATTATTTGACTGTCAGATTCAACCTATTACACAATACGGAGCTGAAATTTGGGGTCTTTACGAATCAGCAATTCACTGTGAAAAAGTTCATTTATTAGCATTAAAGAAATTTCTTGGGGTGACTATGAAAACACCTAATGATTTAATCTATGCTGAAACTAATCGATATCCGATATATTTGAATTCGATTGTCAGATGTATTTCTTATTGGTTAAAAATAATGCGAATGGAAAACGTAAGACTGCCAAGGAAAGCCTACAACATGTTACATGATTTGGATAATAGAGGTAGAACTAACTGGGTGTCAAAGGTGAGAATAAAACTGCATGATTTAGGCTTTGCTTACGTGTGGCTAAATCAAGGAGTAGAGAATATAAGCGGATTTCTACGTATACTTCGATCGAGACTAATCGACTGTCGCTGGCAGGAATGGTCGAGCCATATCCAAGATAGTAATCGTTTTGATTTTTACAGACAGATTAATTTGAGACATACGATACCAGTTTATTTGGCTATGAATATGGATAGACATTTAAAATGTATCATGGCAAAGCTTAGATTTGGAATTTCTGATTTGTTTACGCATTATTACCGTTACAGGCAACATAAAGATAGTGACCTTATTTGTCCTTTATGTAAAAGTGCGACGGAGAGTGAACTCCACTTTGTACTTTGTTGTCCTGTGTTAAGTGATCTTAGAAATCAGCTGATACCTTCAAAATTTCATAGGCAACCCTCCTTGTTCAGACTGTATTTGCTTATGTCATCCACTAAGGAACACGTTAATAAACAGCTAGCAATTTACTTATATAAAGCCTTAAAGATTAGAAATACAATATGCAGTTGAGTGTGTGCTAGTTTTC